>NC_063334.1:125471855-125476034 GCF_021869965.1 Rhincodon typus
CTGCTGTTCTCTATAATATAGACACAGAATGCTATTTTCTGTAATATACACAAGGGCTAATATTTTCTACAATTGCACAGAGGTGAATATTCTCTGTAATAAACACAGGAGCTGCTATTCTCTGTAACATACACAGGGATCGCTATTCTCTGTAACATACTCAGGGATCACTATTCTCTACAATAAAGACAGAGATTGCTATTCTGTACAACTTACACAGAGACTGCCATTCTCTATAATACGATTGAGCTGGTATCCTCTGTAATATACACAAGGACTGCTATTCTCTGTTGAAAACACAGCGATTGCTATTGTCTGTAATATACACAGGGACTGCTATTCTCTTTAATATGCACGGTGAATGCTATTCTCTATAAAATAAAGCACAGGGAACACTATTCTCAACATTATGCCTTGGGGCTGTTAAAAATCAAGCAACAGACCTTGAAATAATTTCACAATGGCCGGTATCCCATCACCGAGTCACCCTTTATTTACATGTGCAAAATACATGACACTGACCCAGCTAGCACAGAGCCAGCCCCTAGAGTGAGCAGAACCTCTGACGCTCCTCTTTATATCTGCCAGACAGGGCTCCCTGATTGGACCAGGTTAACAGCCCCAATCAGGGAACTCATATTCTATGAGGTCCACCTGGCTGATCTCGTTCCAATCACTACAGACCTGAGGAACAGCAGCAGTTTAGAATTCAGAAAAGGATAGGGGGGTTGATTAAGAAAAGCAAAATAAAGTCCGAGAATAAGCATGTGGGAAACACAAACATTGACGTAAATGCTTTGAAAGGTTTGTGAAGAGAAAAGGTTAGTCAAGAAAACTGTGGGTACCTTATAGTCAGAAACAATAGAATTTATAATGGGGAACAAAGAAAAAGCTAATCAACTAGCACACACTTCGTAACCAAAACAGAAACTACTGGAGATACTCAGCAGGTTTGGCAGCATCCGTAGAGAGAAATCAGAATTAATGTTTTGGGTCTAATGAATCTTCCTTAGAGAGAGAACAGAAATTATAAACCAGTCAGCTTGACATTGGTACTGGGGAAAATACTGGACTCCATTATAAAAGAATTAATAGCTGTGCAGTTGGAAAAAATTAATGGGATTAGACAGAGTCAGCATGCGTTTACAAAAAGGGAAAAATCATGTCTTACAAGTCTATTTGAATTCTTCAAGGATGTAATTCATAGAGTTGATTTGGAGAGCCAGTGGATGTGGTTTATTTGGGCTTTCAGAAGGCTTTCAACAAACACCCACATAAGGGATTAATGTGTAAAATTAAAGCACATGGAATTGGGGATAGCATGTTCACATGGACGGAAAACTGCTTGGTAGGCAGGAAGCAAAGAATAGGAATAAAATGAACCTTTTTCCGCCTGGTGGGCAGTGACTGGTGGGGTACCGCAGGCATTAGTGCTAGGACGCCAGCTATTCACAGTATACATTAATGATTTAGATAAGGGAACGAAATGTAAGATCTCTAAGTTTGCAGATGACACAAAGCTGGATGGAAGGGTGAGCTGTGAAGAGGATGCAGAGATGCTTCAATGAGATTTTGACAGGCTGATTGAGCGGCCAAAGCATGTTGGGTACAGTATACTGTGCATAAATGTGAGGTGATCCACTTAGGGAGCAAAAGCAGGAAAGTGGATTATAATCTGAATGGCTGTAAATTAGGAGAGGGGAGTGTGCAGTGGGACCTGGGTGTCCTTGTGCACCAGTCGCTGAAGGTAAGCATGCAGGTGCAGCAGGCGGTAAAAAAGGTAAATGGTATGTTGGCCTTCATTGCGAGAGGTTTTGAGTACAGGAGCAGGGATGTGTTGTTGCAGTTATACAGGGCTTTAGTGAGACCACACCTAGAATATTGTGTGCAGCTTTGGTCTCCTTTTCTGAGGAAGGATGTTCCTGCTATAGAGGGAGTACAATGAAAGTTTCTAAGACTGATTCCTGGGGATGGCAGGACTGATGTATGAGGAGATGTTGAATTGGTTTGGATTATATTCACTGAAATTTAGAAGGATGGAGGTAGGAGGAATTCTCACAGAAACCTATAAAATTCTAACAGGCCTAGACAGGGTAAATGCAGGAAGAATGTTCCTGACGGTGGGCGTGTTCAGAACCAGGGTTGTAGACCCAACCTTTTAGGACTTCACCCAGAGAGTGGGGAACCTGTGGAATTCACTACCATACAAAGCAATCGAGGCTAAAACATTGAATGATTTCTTTAAAAAAATGGAGCTGGATACAGTATTTGGAGTGAAGAGGATCAAAGGGTGTAGGGAAAAGCAGGAGCAGGTCATTGAGTTGGATGATCAATCATGATCACAATGAATGGTGGAGCAGGTTTGAAGGGCCGAGTGGCCTACTCCTACTCCTATTTTCTATGTTTTCATTCTCTATAATATAGCCAGGGGCTGGTTCACTAACGCCCTTTAGGGAAGGAAATCTGCTGTTCTTACTTGATCTGGCCTACATATGACTCCAGACTCACAGTGACATGGATACTCTTAACTGCCCTCTGTTATGGCCGATCAAGCCACGCAGAGAAGGGGCAATTAGGGATGGTAACAAGTGCCAGTTTTGTCAGTGATCCCCACCCCCTCTTTACCACCTTGGCCTCCCCACCCAACTGGACAGTAATTGTCAGGTGAGAAACCCTCAAAACGATGACAGTTGAAAATGACCCTCTCCAGAGAGAGACAGAAAAATAGAGCAATTAAGCAAGAGGGAGAGTAGGACGGAGAAGGAAAGATGAACCTGGCCTGCTGTGTTCATCCAGCTTCACACCTTGTTATCTCGGACTCCAGCATCGGCAGTTCCTACTGTCTCCAAGATGAAAGGAGAGACAGGAGAGAGATAGATACAGTGAGAGACTGACAGAGAACGAGAGATACATAGAGAGAGGGAGACAGAGACAGAGAGAGTGAGAAAGAGAGATAAAGAGAAACAGATTCTGTGTGAGAGAGAGAGAGACAGCGAGAATGAGAGTGAGAGAGACAAAGGGAGATAGATACAGTGAGAGAGACAGAGAGAGAGCCAGAGAGAGAGAGGGAGAGATGAGAGATAGATGCAGTGCGAGAGACCGACAAAGAGCAAGAGAGAGAGAGAGAGAAATACATAGACACACTGAGAGAGAGAGACAGAGACAAGAGAGACAGAGAAAGTGAGAGACAGAGAGAGAGAGAGAGAGAAAAAAAAAGACAGATACAGTGAGAGAGAGAAAGAGAAAGAAACAGGAATTGTGATTGACAGAAAGAAGCTGACAATTTAAGAGAAGCCGGATGTGACAGAGATATCATGATAAAGAGACAGTGATAAGGAGGCAAAACAAGAGTTGGAGAGATAGCCTTTGGCAAAGAGAGAAAGACAAATTGGCAGAGAGTGACATATAGAGCGCAATGGGTAGATAGTGTGAGCTGCAGACTGGCAGAGCAAGACTGAGAAACAGAGATAAACCTGGCAAAGAGAGAAACATAGAGAAAGGTAAAGATCGAGAAAGAGGAGCAGAGAGAAGCAAACACACAGAGCAAGATCAAGAAAGAGATAGGTGAATATACAAACAGACCAATTAAGATCAAGAATCCGCCACTATCAACATCTTGGGGATTACCATTGACCAGAAACTCAACTGGACTCACCGCATTAACACAGGGGCTACAAGAGCTGGTCAGAAGCTAGGAATACTGCAGAGAGTAACTCACCTCCTGACTCCCCAAAGCCTGTCCACCATCTACAAGGCACAAGTCAGGAGTGTGATGGAATACTCCCCACTTGCCTGGATGGGTGCAGCCCCAACAACACTCTTGCAAGGGGAAGCCTCTTTTCAGCATACACCCTGTTAACTCCCATTAGGATCTAGTGTATTTCCATAATATCACACTCATTCTGCTAATTTCCAGTGAATACAGACCCAGCCTGTCCAGCCTTTCCTCATGAGGTAACCCTCTTTCTCGCAGGCGTCAATTGAGAGAATCTTCTCCGAACTGCTTCTCACAGATTTACATCCTTTCTTAAAGGAGACCAAAACTGTACACATTATTACAGACATGACTGACCCTTGCTTTATACAACATCCCTACTTAGAACATAGAGCAGTACAGGCCCTTCGGCCCTCGATGTTGCGCCGACCTGTGAAACCAATCTGAAGCCCATCTAACCTAAA
>NC_063334.1:125481034-125494671 GCF_021869965.1 Rhincodon typus
TGCTAACACCTCCTCCTTATGAACCTCAATCCCGTCTAGTCTAATAGCCTGTATCTCAGTATTCTCCTCGACAACATTGTCTTTTTCCTGCGTGAATACTGACGAAAAATATTCATTTAGCGCCTCTCCTATCTCTTCGGACTCCACGCACAACTTCCCACTACTGTCCTTGACTGGCCCTAATCTTACTCTAATCATTCTTTTATTCCTGACATACCTATAGAAAGCTTTAGGGTTTTCCTTGATCCTACCTGCTAAAGACTTCTCATGTTCCCTCCTGGCTCTTCTTAGCTCTCTCTTTAGGTCCTTCCTGGCTAACTTGTAACTCTCAAGCGCCCTCACTGAGCCTTCACGCCTCACCTCTACATAAGCCTCCTTCTTCCTCTTGACAAGAGATTCAACTTCTTTAGTAAACCACGGTTCCCTCGCTCGACCACTTCCTCCCTGCCTGACAGGTACATACTTCTCAAGGACACACAGTAGCTGTTCCTTGAACAAGCTCCACATTTCAATTGTGCCCAGCCCCTGCAGTTTCCTTCTCCATCCTATGCATCCTAAATCTTGCCTCATCGCCTCATAATTGCCTTTCCCCAAGCTATAACTCTTGCCCTGCGGTATATACCTATCCCTTTCTATCGCTAAACTAAATGTAACTGAATTGTGGTCACTATCACCAAAGTGCTCACCTACCTCCAAATCTAACACCTGGCCTGGTTCATTACCCAGTACCAAATCCAATGTGGCCTCGCCTCTTGTTGGCCTATCTACATACTGTGTCAGGAAACCCTCCTGCACACATTGGACAAAAACTGACCCATCTAAAGTACTACAACTGTAGCATTTCCAGTCAATATTTGGAAAGTTAAAGTACCCCATAACAACTACCCTGTTACTTTCGCTCCTATCCAGAATCATCTTTGCAATCTTTTCCTCTACATCTCTGGAACTTTTCGGAGGCCTATAGAAAACTCCCAACAGGGTGACCTCTCCTTTCCTGGTTCTAACCTCAGCCCATACTACCTCAGTAGAAGAGTCCTCATCAAACGTCCTTTCTGCCACCGTAATACTGTCCTTGACTAACAATGCCACACCCTCCCCCTCTTTTACCACCTTCCCTGATCTTACTGAAACATCTAAACCCCGGAACCTGCAACTTTGCTATTCCATTTCCCTTGGAATAAATTATTTTAAATATTTCAGACTATACACGTAGACAAGAGTGGATTTAGCTCCAGTGAAAAATTGTTGAGGGTGAGAATCCATTGAAAATGTTTGAATGGGCATTGATGGGGTGTGGTGTGATAAGGAGATGCCATGTTGCAGAACCATGGTGGGTAAATGAAGTTACAGAGCCACCACTCTCTTGTGGAATGGTGGAAAGGTTGTGAGGATCTGAATGGGCTCTTCCCATTCCAATGTTTCTTTTCACCGCTCCATGTAGGCAGAAAATGAGCTCCAACTCCAACAGCAAACTGAACAAAACTGGAATCAATGGATATCAGGAGGAAAGTTCCTTGCTGTTTGGGGTCATATCTGACACATAGGAAGATGGTCGTGGTTGTTGGAGGTCAGTCATCTCAGCTCCAGGACATCTCTGCAGGAGTTCCTCAGGGGAGTGTCCTCGGCCCAACCATCTTCAGCTGCTTCATCACTGACCTTCCCTCCATCATAAGGTCAGAAGTGGGGATGTTCACTGATAATTGCACAATGTTCAGCACCATTCGCGACTCCTCAGATACTGAAACAGTCCGTGTTCAAATGCAACAAGATCTGGACAATATCCAGGCTTGGGCTGACAAGTGGCAAGTGACATTCACACCACACAAATGCCAGGCTATGACCATCTCCAATAAGAGACAATCTAACCACCGTCCCTTGGCATTCAATGGTGTTACCGTCACTGAATTCCCCACTGTCAACATCCTGTAGGTTACAATTGACAAGAGACTGAACTCGACTAATCATATTTTTGTTTTATTCACTTGTGGTATGTGTGTAACATGAGCAGGCCAGAGGCTGGAATACTGCGGTGAGTAACTCACCCCCTGACTCCCCAAAGTCTGTCCACCATCTACAAGGCACAAGTCAGGAGTGTGATGGAATACTCCCCACTTGCTTGGATGGGTGCAGCCCCAACAACACTCAAGAAGCTTGACACCATCCAGGACAAAGCAGCCGCTTGATTGGCACCACATCGACAAACATCCCCTCCCTCCACTACCGATGCTCAGTAACAGCAGTGTGTACTATCTACAAGATGCATTGCAGAAATTCACCAAAGATCCTCAGACAGCACCTTCCAAACCCACAACCACTTCCATCTAGAAGGACAAGGGGAGCAGATACATGGGAACACCACCCCCTGCAAGTTCCCCTCCAAGTCACTCACCATCCTGACTTGGAAATTTTTCTGTTCCTTCAGTGTCACTGGGTCCAAATCCTGGAATTCCTTCCCTAAGGGCATTGTGGGTCAACCCACAGCACATGGACTGCAGCGGTTTAAGAAGGTAGCTCAACCCCACCTTCTCAAGGGGCAACTAGGAACGGGCAATAAATGCTGGGCCCAGCCAGAGACACCCACATCCCATAAATTTAAAAAAAATCACATAAGTCAACCGTCGACATTCTAATGTGAGTACAATTGCAGAGGTTGAAATTGTATTCCCTCAAATGCCAGGTATTAGGAGAGGGAGTGACAGTGCCATGGATTGGGGGCACCCTGAAACTGATTGCCTTTGCCACCTTGTCCTATTGCCCCTGATTCACAGACTAACCAATGGCTGGGCCCATCACTGCTGGTTGGTGTGGGAGGTCTTACACATGATCCACTACCTGAGGTTTCATGACTCCCCTCTCTCACTTTCTTGCTCCATTGGGCAAAGATGTTGTAAAGAGATTTTATGACTCGTGGTTGTAGGATGTCTCTAACAGGATGCTAAGCCATGTAACTGGTTGAGATAAAGTGAAGGGGAAAGCACGTGGTGGCACAGGAAGTGGTGTCCCCACAATGTATTCAGAGTGCCAGGGGACTGGAGATGGGGTCAGTTCAAGCTTGATATTGGAGAATACCATTCTAGAGGAGGAACAGGCCATTCAGCCCTTCGAGTCTGTTCTGTCACGTAACAAAGATGAGAGTGGTGGTAATATAATGATAATGTCACTTGATTAGCAATCCAGAGGCCAAGGTGTATCCTCTGAGGATGTGGCTTCTAATCCTACCACAGTATCTGGTGGAAATTAAATTCAGCACGTTCATAAAACTGAAGGTGAAAGTTAGCCTGTGTGATGGAGACAATGATAACTATAATTTTTTTGTTATTAAAAACCCATCTGGCTCACTCATGCCTTTTTCAGCTGTACCAGTCTGGCCTACATGTGACTCTAGGCCCACAGCACTCTGAAAATGGCAAAGCAAGTCACTTGGTTCAAAGCCGTTTGGTAATGAAGCAGCAAATGCTAGTTTTGCAAATGCAAACCTCCAAATGCTGGCATCTCATGAAAGAATGACAACGAAGGCTGAAACTCGTTATATTCTCCCACCTGCTCACTCCACATATCTTCCAGCTCTCTATACAAGTGTATCAAGCTCTGTTTTGGTTTTACTCAATGATGGAGCTTTGATAACCCTCTAAGGTACAGAATTTCAAATACTCACGACTGTTTGGAGTGAATAGATTCCTCCTTTTCTCAGTGCTAAACAGTGCAGCCGTGTTCTAAAATCCCCATCTGCAGGAACATCCTCTCAGCATCTATCCAGTCAATTCCTTTCCAATATTTATGTGCTTCAGAGAGGGACCCTCTAAACTCCAGGCAGCATGGATCGAGCCTCCTTTGAAGTCTCCTCTTAGCTTTCCCTTCATCGAAGGTGGGTCTTCGTTACCCTCCCTCTGGGACACATATATCCTTTGGTATGGAAACCAATACCGTCCATAGCGTGTACCAGCGCTCAGAGGCTCTGACAGGACCCTGTAATTTTTAAATAATCTTTTGCAGTTTTTTTTTAGAACAGTACAGCACAGTACAGGCCATTCAGCCTGCGATGTTGTGCCGACCTATTATCCTACTAAGATCAAACTACCCTGCATGCCCTACAGTTTACTATCCTCCATGTGCCTGTCCAAGAGTCGCTTAGAAGTATCTGACTCCACTACCACTGCCGGCAGCGCATTCCACGCATGAACCACTCTCTGTGTAAAGAACCTACCTCTGACATCTAATGAGATATGTATGACACTGGATTAGGTGGAATTGAATCTGGGCCTTCTGACTCCAAGACAGAAATTAGAGACATCACCATCAGGCCACAAAAGCCCTTAAATTTATAATGAGTTCAAATTTAACCATCTGCCAGGATTGGGATTCAAACTCATGTCCTGGAGTGTTAGCCTGGGGTTCTGGTTGACTGATCCAGTGACATTACCATGACTCAGCACGTCCCCCTCTACGATTCTAATCCAACTCTGTGGGAAAAAATGGCTAAGATCCAGAACATTTCCCTAACCTGACTGTATCAGAGAACAGGAGGGACCTCCAGTGCAGGGTCACAACCTCTGGGACAGTTGCTAGCACTTCACAGTTAGTGAAGAATTTATTTGAAACAGTCACCACTATAATGTAGGGCAGTCTGTTCTATCACCTTATGATCTTTGTAAAGAATGATCTGCCTGTACTGCATGCAAAACAAAACTTTTCACTATACTTAGGTATGCATGATAATAATAAATAATAAATCAAATCAAATGTGGCCAAAAATTTGCACATAGCAATCTTCCACAAACAAAAGTGAGGTAATGGCCAGATAATAATGATTTTGTTGGTAATGTTGATGGAGGGGTGAATTTTGCTGATAATAGAGTAATGGTCTATGGGAATTGTTCAGCCTGGAGGAGGGTTTTTAGTGGAGTTCCCCAGATGTCAGTATTGGGACCTTTGCTTTTCCTGATATATATTAATGATCGGGATCTTGCTGTGCAGGAGACAATTTCCTTGTTTGCAGATGACACTGAACTTGGAAGAATTGTAAACTGTGAAGAGGACCTTGTAAAATTCCAAAAGGACATTGAGAAGTTGGTGGAGTAGGCAGAGAGGTGGCAGATGAGGGTCAATATAGAGAAGTGTGAGGTGATACACTTTGGTCAGAAGAACATTGAAAGACAATATAAGGAAGAGGCCAACATTCTAAAGGGGGAGCAGGGGCATGAGGATAGATTTCAGAGATTTCAAAATATGAAGCCTTGGGCAAAAAACTAAATAACATTGAAGAATGAGGGATTTATTTAATAATCCAATAACGAGGAATCAAGTATTAAGAATAATGAGGAATCAAGACCCCTCTATTTGTGTCTCATTGACTGGTGGTAATGATGTAATTTCTGCTTGGCCTGTCACGTATGTGTGTCTCTAGTCCCAGAATGAATCATTGAGCCTTAATCCCTTTCATAACTGCCGTCTAACAGAGTACAGAATTAAAAAAAACATGAAGCTTAACCTTGGTAACTAGGATTCAAAGCCTAGCTCATCGTGATAGCACAAAACACCTCTGACAACTTGCAGAATCATGCTGAAAGAAAGACATGTTGCTGAATCTTTTCACCTGCTCTCATCAGGACCCATGCAAGAATGCCAAATTTTAAATGATCACAACAATTTATTCTATAGGAGAAATGGGTGCTGATTGGATGGCAAGTAGACTCTGATTGGTTGAAGCATTGCCACGGAGAAAGCAATGGGAAACTATAGTCTCCACAAGTTTCAAAGAAAAGTGCACATCTTGAACATGTTCCTTCTGTTTGTAGGGAACAGATCCCTGTCTGTGAGTGTACCTTACTTTTAGCAAGTATCAACAGGTCACACCAAGCTTGAGGTATTAGCTTATTAACTTATATCCAAGTCCTGTAATAACAAGTGTCTGATTCCAGAATGTTGGAATCACGGAATGGTTCAGCACAGAACTATCCCATTCCTTTTGCTCTTTCTGTCCTATAAAGGGTTAATTACACTTTTTCTGTAATATTAACTATTGAGTGTGCGTTTAAGGATGTATTGGGGATAGAACCCGGAGAAAAGTTACAGCAGAGAACGAGGCCATTCAGTCCATCACGTCCATGCCAGCTGAATAAAGTAGCCGTCCATTCTATTTCCACGGTCCAGCTCCTGGACTGTATCCTTGCAGGTTCCAGTGCTTCAGGAGCAGATCCACATTCCTTTTAAATGAGTAGAGGGTTTCTACGTCCACCAGCAAACTGGACAGCGAGATCCAGACACCCACCGCCCTCTGGGGGAAGGAGATTTTCCTCACATCCAAACTAATCCTTCTCCAATCAGCTTAAATCTGTAGGCCCTGGTAACTGACCTCTCTGTTGGGAGAAACAGGTCTTCCCTGGCCACTCGAAACAAGTTTCTCACTATTCTGTACCCCTCAATTAAATCACCTCTAAGCCTCCTTTGTTCTAAGGAAAACAGCCCTATCTTTTCCAACCTATCCTCACAGCTGTAGTTTTCAAGCCTTGGTACCATTTTTGTAGGCCTCCCCTTTCTAGCAATTGTTGTCTTTCTGTAATATGGTGGTCAGAACTGTATACAAAACCCCAGTGTATTGTTCCAGTATTACATCCCAGTTTGTGTACAGCAATTCACTCAATGAAGTAGAGTATACAATTTGCCTTCTTTACTACCTCGACTATCTGTCCTACCACTTTCAGGGACTTGTTAACACTTACTCCCAGGTCCCTTACTTCCTCGAAGCCTCTCAATATCCTCCCGTTCACTGTTCTGTTATTCTCCTGCTTTGTTTGCCTTCCTGCTGTGTCATAAGCGGTTCAGATCCCATGGTCCCTTACTTCCTTGAAGCCTCTCAATATCCTGCCGTTCACTGTTCTGTTATTCTCCTGCTTTGTTTGCCGTCCTGCTGTGTCATAAGGGGTTCAGATCCCATGGAATGGGGACCTGAGTGTGTTGGCTAATAGAGACTTCCCCGGCCTTACTATCCCCTGTATCGAACGTACGGGCTGTGATAAAAGTGGTTGGTATTCACTGACATGAGGCATGGTCCACATTCCATCAACGAGACAGACATGACCTGTGCCATCCTCCCTCAGAGAGATTTCCCTTCAAGAATTGGTCTCATTCCATTCTCAAAGATTCTGCTGAATTTGCTCCCACTTTGGAGGCACTAGTCAGTTATTTATTTCTTAAATTTACTTATTAATATTTGTTTAATAAACAATCATTAACTTACCTGTTTCACCATTTAACAAAACAATTAACAAGCACTATTGATCAGAAAGCATGGCCAGGGGCTTATGGGCTGTGGTGAACTGTTAACTGGGTTTCTTTATTTTTAGTAAGGAGGAGCGTAATGTTTAACTTTTTAACTTAGTTTTCTTTATTTTTCTGCTTTGTACAAAGATTCTGTACCTAGGTACTTTAATACCTAAGATTGCGCCATAAGTGGTGACATAAACTTTTCACGGTAGTAGCACAAGTGACAATAAAGCTAATTCGATTCAATTCAAAATAGGGAAGGGTAGGATGAAGGGGAGGGTATTAAATAAAATGGATTTGGAGGGGAAGGTAATGGACTCCAGCCCCCATGGGTGTCCAGCTCTCCGGAAAGACTTTGAACCTGTTGTTACTTATGGCAGTGCACGTGACTGCCTACCATCTGCTTATAGTGAAACAGGGTTGATATGTAATCTGTGAGTCTGATACTGTGATGGGGGAAGTGGGGCAGGGATTGTTATGAATGTTGGGAGCTGGGAGCCTGGCTCCTTCTGTGTTGGGGAAATCGAGCAGAGTGACCCAGTCTCAGCATCAGAGGATTGACTTAGATTGAGATAAGGAAAAGGTTCTCCACGCCAGCATTCTTGATTCTAGATGGCTGTGGAAGTCCCATTGTTGAATCAATTTAAGGCTGGACTAGACAGATTTTTCACCTCTCACGGAATCAAGGGAAACGGGGAGTAGGAGGCAATGAGGAGTTGAGGCAGATGAGCAATGTCTTATTGAGTAGGGAGCAGGCTTGAGGAGCTAAATGGTCTATATCAGCTCTCATTTATGTTCTTATATCAGGAGAGATTATCGCCTTTTGGGTCAAACAATAGTTCAACATGCTCGCCTGCAAAATTTCCAACAGTGCCTAAGGCTAAGACCCAATAATCCAAGTGTTAGATAAGGAAGGTGTGAAAGTTGTTATCGCTACTATTTCAGCAGAGCTGAACACTACTACTTATTTGAAACAGGCCAGAGCAGGGGGCCTCAGGAACACAGTCAGCATCTCAGTGTCTATTACTGAAAATAGTTACTCTGGAGCTGGCACTTTTCATGATAAAGAATACATTTCTCAGTTCCTCAAAAGTCCCATGACAGGGGAGTTACATTTTTAATATTGATGAAATTAAGCCCTCCTCAGTCTTACTGCCCAGTTAGGAACTGGTTCAAACCTCTTGTCTCTCAATAATCCAGCACGCCACTCAGTCAGAGGCACCATTCAGTTTGTTTAGCTTTGGGGAGTGCTGTGTTTGGGAATCACTGAATACTGTTTTCTTTCAGTGCAGAGAACAGTCTGGGATGGGCTGTTAGGAGAAGGGAGAGATCAGTGACTGACAATCAGCATCGTTTTATATCTGAAACTTCCAGCTATTACCACCTGCTCACCATGGTTTTGGAAGGGTAGGCTAATGCATATTTCTCTGCTGACACAAGTCCATGGTGAAATCTTTAGAACTCGTTGAGGGGATAATTAGGAATGATTATAAATATAAACTCTTAGGTGCATTCTTGAGAAAGGTGTGAATGCTATCAGACCATTGACTCAGTGCCAGGATACCTGTCTCTCTGATTGCTTGGCAATCCACAAATTACTGCACACAAAGCCTGAAAGGAGGGATAAGATTCTCACTCCCACTGTGTTCAATGCATTGGATAAATTTTCAGTCATCGCTCCAACCTTGCTGTCCTAATCTATGGAGAGTTGCAGGGTTCTGGGGCACACCTACAATGCTGTTTATCATGGAAGACTCTGTAATAGGGGAGGAGGAGTTCAGGAATGGCATGGTGGCTCAGTGGTTAGCACTGCTGCCTCACAGCACCAGGGATTCCACTCTCGAGCGACTGTTTATGTGGAGTTTGCACATTGTCCCTGTGCCTGTGCTGGTTTTCCCAGGGTGATCCAGTTTCCTCCCACAGTCCAAAGATGTGCAGGTTAAGTAGAATGGCCATGAAAAATTGCCCACTATAGATACATCCCCATAGTGCCCAGGGATGTGCAGGCTAGGTGGGTGGTAAATATGGGGATAGGGTAGGGCTGGGTCTGCGTGGGTTGCACTTCAGAGGGTCAGTAGTGACACGATGGGCTGAATGGTCTCTTTTGAAACTTAGGAATTCTATGAACCTACCACTTGGCGGAAGAGAAGTTTACAGAAAGGGAACCCCACAGCTTGGGGCTCGAGTAGCTGAAAGCATGGCCATGATTGTAAATGGCAGGGATGTGTCAGAGGTCGAGTTGGAGGTGTGCAGAGATCTTGGTATATTTAGGAAGGATGAGGCTGGATGAGACTCTCAAAAACTGTTTAAGACTTTGAAAGTGGATGTCAATGTATCAGGAGCAGGAGACAATCAGCAAGTCCTGGCCAAATGAATTAGAGTGAGATGAGGCAGCTTTTTACTGAATGACGAAGGGCAATAATAAATGCACACAAATGACAGGAGATTCTGTGTTCTGTTTGAGGCACTCTCCCACACTGACTTCTTCCACATCTTGAACGCAGGGGAGCCTGTTAGGAACAAGAATAGGCCATTCAGGCCCTCCAACCTATACCATCATTCACTAGTAGGACAGACTAGGAACTGAGAGTACAGCCTCAGAGTGAAGGGACAACCCTTTAGAACTGAGATGAGGAGGAATTTCTTCAGCCAGAAGATGGTGAATCTGTGGAACTCATTGCTGCAGAGGGCTGGAGGCCAAGTCATTGAGTGTATTTAAGACAGAGATAGATAGGTTCAAGGCAGGAGAATGGGATTGAAAAGCATATCAGCCATGACCGATGGGCCAAATAGCCTATTCTGCTCCTAGGCCTCATGGTCCAGGAAGTAGATATAGCTCTTGTAGCTAAAATGATCAATGGATATGGGAGGGGAGGTGGGGGAGGGAGAGATTAGGGTATCTAATTAGGGTATCACAGTATCTAAACACTACAGAGCAGCAATGGAATACAACCCTAGAACAGGCCATCACCATCAATCAACACAAAACCAAAACTAAGAAGAGACACGAACTGCAGGAGAAACTTAGCAAACTGATCCACCACAAAGACAAGAACAACAACAAACCAGACACATTGATAAGAAACCCATCCAAGAGCCAACTCACAGAAACTGAGAAAGCTGTCCCGTTATGCGGACTGAACTACTGACAACAAGACTCCTAAGACCATTAGGAATCATGGTAGCCCAGAAGCCCACAGCCACTCCATGACAAACAAGGATTAAAGACCCCATTCCCACAACATGCAGAACCAACGTGGTTTACCAAATACCATGTAACGACTGCCACAAACATTACATCAGACAGACAGGAAGGAAACTAGCCATCAGAATACATGAACATCAACTAGCAGCAAAACATCACGACGAGATCTCCTTAATATCAGTACATTCAGACAGTGAAGGCCATCCATTTAACTGGGACAACGTAACCACAGTAGCAAACATAGACATGCACGGAATTCCTAGAGGCATGGTTCTCCACCCATACTTCAGTCAACAAATGTATAAAATTGGACCCCATATACAAACCCATACAGATCAAAACTGGAAATGACACTACTAACCATAATGGACCGGACAGTATAAATTCCAAGCGGAGTAGAATAACATTGTTTCATCGGAGACCTCACTAATGATGTCACCTAGCACGGTGACAAAACATCTGAATGAGAACAAGCCAGCTCTGCGAGCAAGTCAACAACCTTAGAGATTAGGGTGTTGAACTCGATGATCAGCCATGATCATATTGAATGGCAACTCCAGTTGTTATCTTCTTTGTTTCTATCTCTCACCTGTGGTCTAACTCCATATGCCTGCCTTTGACCCATATCCCTTATTAGTTTTGCTTAACTAAACTTTTATCGATCTCAGATTTAAACTAAACAACTGGTCCAGCATCCACTGCAATTTGTGGAAGAGAGTTCTAAACCTCTCCCACCCTTTGTGTGTAGAAGTGCTTCCTAACATCTTTCCTGAATGGTCTGGCCTTAACTCTCAGGCTATGCCCCTAGTTCTAGAATCTCCAATCAATGAAAATAGATTATCTTTATCAACCCTGTCTTTTCCTATTAATATCTTGAAGATTTCGATCAGATCACACCTTAACCTTCTAAATTCTAGAGAAAACAGGACTAAGTTGTATAATTTCTCATCATAACCTCCCTCTGAGGTCCTGGTATCATTCTTAAAAACCTACATTGTACTCCCTTCAAGGCCTATATATCCTTCCTAAGGTGTGGTGCCCAGGTATGCTCTCACTACTCCAAGTGAGGTCTAACCAGGGTTTTGTATAACTGCAGCATAATGTCTGCGTCCTTATACTCCAGTCCTCTCAATAGAAAAGCCAGCATTCCATTAGCTTTCTTGATTATTTTATGCACCTCTTTGTGGCATTTTAAAGATCAATGCCCCTGAACCCCCAAGCCTCTCTGGCCATCCGCTGTATTTAACTTTGTACCATCTAAAAAGTGCCCTGATCTATTCTTTATTTTTGATCCACTCACTTGCATTGGACTCTATCTGCTGTGGTTTTGCCCATTCAGTTCGTCTGTCAATATCCCTTTGTAATTTTAGGTTATCATCTACACTGTCTACAATGCTGCCTAATCTTGTGTCATGAGCAAATTTGGATATATGACTTTTTAGTTAATAATAAATGTGAATACTTGAGGCCCTAACACAAATTCTTGTGGGACACCACTGGTCACTGGTAATTTGAATCACTAACCATTAGCACTACTTTCTGTCACTTGTCACTCAACCAATTTCGCAGCCATGTCAGTTCTGTGCTCTTTTACCCTATTGACAGTCTTTCATGCAGGACTTTATCAAATGCTCTCTGGAAGTTCATAAAAACAATATCCATTGACCTTCCCTGTCTACTACTTTAGTCATCTCTTCGAAATGTTCAGTGAGTTTTGTCAGGCATGACCTACGTTTCATGAATCCATACTGGCTCTCTCTGGCTAACTGAAACTCTTCAAGCTGTTGAAGTACCCCATCCTTGATTAGACAAACCAACAGGGTTAGCAGGGTTACAGTATATCTCCAAAACCCCAGAGGAAATATAGCCCCTTCGGCCCTCTCTGAACCCACATATCCTATCTGTCTCGAGTCAAACATTCATGACACCTCTCCCCACCTCTCACCAAGCAGCCTGCTAAAGGTCCCTTCTATTCTCTGCTCTCTGACATTCTCCTGTCAGGAGGTAGAGGGTCAAAACCTGTCATCATCCTGATGCCATGTACCATCTCTGGGCAGTGCAGTCAGTGCCAATGTTACCCTCTCTGTCTGTTTCCATGGTATTATTGCTGGAACTACAAGTACAAAGCTAATATAACCTGGGAATCTGACACAGCTGCTCCAAACGAAGAGTGAGTTAGTTAGTGACGATGGCCTGAATAACAGAGAATCCTCTTTTTGTTTCCCACATTCACTTTTCTCCCCAGCCTAAGTACAGTTGTAAATATTATCTCCATATCTCACTCTCTCAGTGACAAGGAGTGGGGTGAATGGTGTAGCTGACTTTAAAGGGAAGCTAGATAAATATGTGTGGGAGACAGGAAGAGGAAACAGTGATGGGCATAGATATAGTGGATATAGGCCTGTGTTAAACGTTGAAAGGACAAAGCCACTGACAGAGATACATGGGGCCAAATGGTCTATTTTTGGATTTAGATTCTACACAATTCTCTTTTAGTTATTTGGTCTGTCAGAACTGGAATATTGCTTAAAAAATTATCAAAACTTTTCATCTTGTGCTTCTTGGAGCAATTGCAAGGAAGCCAGTTCAGGGGTGAAACCATTATTAAAATAAATGCTGGTTTTCCCCTGGACTTTGCATTCTTGTGAAATGTCCTGATGAGTGCAAGACAAAAGGCTTTGACAAAATGTGTCTTTTTTTTCAGCAAAGCACAAGTCTCTTTCTATCTCTTCCTCTCTTTACTCTTTCCCTTTCTCAATATACCTTACTCATTTTCTGTGCCTGCCTTACTCACTTCAATCTCACTTTCATTCTAGCATGTAAAGGCACAAGTGAGAACTTAGGGCTCTCTTGCCTGGGACCAGCTTGCTGTCCTTACTGTGCTGGGCTATGAAGCACAAGGATCACTGGAAATTTAATGAGAGTGTGTCGTCAGAGGAACAGGTACCAACTTACACCTACACATTCTGAATTTGAATACAAAATGCAAATTCCAGCATCCTCAAACTGCAGACTGATAGCAACAGACCAAAGCAATGATCAAAAGGACAATGCTACAATTAGCAAGAGCAGGAATCCACATGCAATTTAACAACAACTACACTCACAGACACACGTTCCTCAACACACTCACAGACTAACACACTCCAAGATGGACTAACACACTCAC
>NC_063334.1:125494681-125508002 GCF_021869965.1 Rhincodon typus
CTAACACACTCCAAGATGGACTAACACACTCACAGACTAACACACTCAGAGACTAACACACTCACAGACTAACACACCCACAGACTAACACACCCACAGACTAACACACTCACAGGTAGACTAACACACACAAATGGACTAACACACACGAATGGGCTAACGCACTCACAGACTAACGCACTCACAGGCTAACGCACTCACAGACTAACGCACTCACAGACTAACGCACTCACAGACGACCACACTCACAGGCTAACGCACTCACAGACTAACGCACTCACAGACTAACGCACTCACAGACTAACGCACTCACAGACTAACACACCCACAGACTAACATACCCACAGACTAACACACTCACAGACTAACACACTCACAAGTAGACTAACACACACAAATGGACTAACACACACGAATGGGCTAACACACTCACAGACTAACGCACTCACAGGTAGACTAACACACACAAATGGACTAACACACACAAATGGGCTAACGCACTCACAGACTAATACACTCACAGACTAACACACTCACAGACTAACACACTCACATATGGACTAATAGTCACAGATAGACTGACACACACAGATAGACTAATACACTCATAGACTAACACACTCACAGATGGACAAACGCACTCACAGACTAATACACCCACAGATGGACTAACAAGCTCAGAAACACACCTTAAGCCTCCCATATCATCACACCAACAAGTACACACTCACAAACACACAGTGAAACCCATGCAGACTCACCATGTTGTTTTGTGGCTATAATTACTCCCTGGTTGCTGTGGTCGAGTACATCCATACGGTTTAGTCTCTTCTCTGTATCATGTACTTCCTGCTTGAGTGCTGAAGTGTAGTACTGCAGACACAGTACAGGAAACTTGATTACCACAGTCAACTTTTGCATTCAGTCCCGGGAGTAAGGATGGTTAGAGAGTTTAATGGGAGGTGGGGTCAAACTAGAGACAAGACGGTAGGAGGATCCTGTCTCAGAACGCTGCAGTTAGTAAACCCTTGAGGAAAATACAGCATCAAAACAGATACACCGACACACATAGAGACACTTCCTCACACTCACACATAGACATGTAGGGACAGGCAAGCATACACACACACACATACACACACGCGCACACATACACACATACACATAGAGTCATAGAGTCCTACAGCAGGGAAACAGGCCCTTTGGCCCAAACTGGTCCGTGCTGATCAAAATGTCCATCCACACTAACCCCATTTCCCTGCACTTGGCCCATATCCTTCTAAACCTTTCCTATCCATGTATTTGTCCAAATGCCTTTTAAATGTTGTTAATGTACCCACCTCAACCACTTCCGCTGGCAGCTCATTCCATATGCGTACCACCTTCTGTGTAAAATAGTTGCCCCTCAGGTTCCCATATATTCTTTCCCCTCTTTCCTTAAATTGATGCCCTCTATTCCTCGATTTCCCAACCCTGGGAAAAAGACTGAGTGCATTCACCCTATCCATGCCTCTCATGATCTTATACACTTCTATAAGATTCCCCCTCAGTCTCCTACACTCTAAAGAAAAAAGTCCGAGATTGTCCAAACTCTCCCTATAACTCAGTCCCTTGAGTCCTGGCAACATCCTTATAAATTTCTTCTGCACTCTTTCCAGTTTAATAACATCCTTCCTATAGCAAGGTGACCAAAACTGAACACAATACTCCAATTGCGGCCTCACCAATGTCCTGTACAACTGCAACATAACTTCCCAACTTCTATACTCAGTGCCCTGACTGATCAAGGCCAGTGTGCCAAAAGCCTTCTTCACTGACCTGTTTACCTGTGACTCCACTTTCAGAGAACCGTGCATCTGAACTCCAAAGTTCCTCTGTTCCACGACACTCCTTAAGACCCTACCATTCACCATGAAACTCCTACCTTGATTTGACTTTCCAAAATGCAACACCTCACACTTATCTGTATTAAACTCCATTTGTCATTTCTTGGCCCACTTCCCCAGCTGATCAAGATTCTGCTGCAATTTCTGATAACCTTCATCATTGTCCACGATACCGCCTGTTTTAGTGTCATCTGCAAACTTTCTAGTATTGCCTTGTATAGTCTCATCCAAATCATTGATACAGATAACAGACAGCAATGGGCCCAGCACTGACCCCTGAGGTACACCACTAGTCACAGGCCTCCAGTCCAACAAGCATCCTTCCAGTATTACTCTCTGCTTCCTGATGAAGGGTGTAAACCCAAAACATCGACTTTCCTGCTCCTCTGATACTGCCTGACCTGTTGTGTTCTTCTCGCTCCATACTGTATTGACTCTGACTCCAGCAACTGAAGTTTTGCTACCACAGATGTTAAGTTTACTGATCTATAATTCCCAGGTTTTTCTTTGCAGGCCTTCTTGAATAAGGGGACAACATTCACTACCTTTCAGTCTTACAGGATCTCACCCGTGGCTAAAGATGATGCAAATATATCAGCCAGGGCCCCCGCAATTTCTTCCCTAACCTCTTGCAGGGTTCTTCGATATATCTGGTCAGGACCAGGAGAGTTATCCACCTTCATACATTCGAATACATCCAACACCTCCTGTACTGCGATAGGGATTGTCCCCAAGATATCGCCACTAACATATATTAGAACATAGAACATAGAACAGTGCAGCACAGTACAGGCCCTTCAGACCACAATGTTGTGCTGAACTTTTACCCTAATCCTAAGGTCTATCTAACCTCCGCCCCGACCTTATACTATCATCCATTACTATCTAATAGCTGCTTAAATGCCCCTAATGAGGCCAACTCCACTACCCTCTCCAGCAATGCATTCCACGTCCCTACCACTCTCTGAGTAAAGAACCTACCTCTGACGTCTCCCCTATATCTACCTCCGCTCACTTTAAAACTATGCCCCCTTGTAATAGCTACCTCCAACCTAGGAAAAAGTCTCTGGCTGTCCACTCTATCTACACCTCTGATCATTTTGTACACCTCTATCAAGTCACCTCTCATCCTTCGTCATTCTAAAGAGGAAAGCCCTAGCTCTCTCAATCTTTCCTCGTAAGACCTTCCCTCCATTCCAGGCAACATCCTGGTAAATCTCCTCTGCACCTTTTCCAACGCTTCCACATCTTTCCTGTAATGAGGCGACCAGAACTGGACACAATACTCCAGAAGTGGCTGAACCAGGCTTTTGTATAGCTGGAGGATAACTTCACGGCTCTTGAACTCAATCCCTCTATTAATGAAAGCTAACACACCATACGCCTTCTTAACAACTCTATCCACCTGGGTGATAGCTTTCAGGGAACTGTGAACATGAACCCCAAGATCCTTCTGCTCCTCCACACTGCCAAGAATCTTTCCATTAACCCTGTATTCTGCTTTCAAGCTTGTCCTTCCAAAATGAATCACCTCACACTTTTCAGGGTTAAACTCCATCTGCTATTTCTCAGTCCAGCTCTGCATCCTATCAATGTCCCTCTGTAACCTAGAGCAGCCCTCCGCACTATCCACAACTCGACCCACCTTCGTACCGTCCGCGAACTTACTAATCCACCCTTTCACTCCTTTATCCAAATCATTTACAAAAATCACAAATAGAAGAGGACCCAGAACAGAACCTTGTGGTACACCACTCATAATTGAGCACCATGTTGAATATTTTCCGTCCACTACCCCCTTTGCCTTCTAAGGGTCAGCCAATTCTGAATCCAATCTGCCACATTTCCCCCTATCCCATGCCTCCTTACCTTCTGCATGAGCGTACCATGGGGAACCTTATCAAACACCTTACTTAAATCCATGTATACCACATCCACTGCTCCACCTTCATCCACGTGTTTGGTCACCTCTTCAAAGAATTCAATAAGGTTTGTGCGGCATGATCTACCCCTCACAAATCCATGCTGACTATCACGAATCAAACTGTGCCTTTCCAAGTGATCATAAATCCTATCTCTCAGAGCCCTTTCCAATAATTTGCCCACCACTGACGTAAGACTAACTGGCCTGTAATTTCCGGGGTTATCCCTATTCCCTTTTTTGAACAAGGGAATGACGTTTGCCTCTCTCCAATCTTCCGGCACTATACCCGTGGACAGTGAGGATGAAAAGATCATCGCCAAAGGCCCTGCAATCTCTTCCCTCGCTTCCCATAGAATCCTTGGATAAATCCCATCAGGCCCGGGGGACTTATTTATCTTCAAGTTCCTCAAAATTCCTAGCACATCTTCCTTACTAACATCCACCTCCTCTAGCCTACCAGCCTGTTTCACAGTGTCCTCCCCTGCAACTAGGTCCCTCTCGGTTGTGAATACTGAAGAAAAGTATTCATTAAGGACCTCTCCTATCTCTTTAGGCTCCGTGCACAAATTCCCTTTACAATTCTTGATTGGACCTACCCTTTCTCTGGTCATTCTCTTATTCCTCACATACATGTAAAAAGCCTTGGAGTTTTCCTTGATCCTACCTGCCAAGGTTTTCTCATGCCCCCTTATAGCTCTCCTAAGCACTTTCTTCAGTTCCTTCCTGGATAACTTGTATCCCTCTAGAGTCTTTTCCATTCCTTGTTTCCTAAACCTTACATAAGCATCCTTCTTCCTCTTAACCAGTCGTCTGACCTCTCTTGAGAGCCCAAGACTCCCTCATTTGACTGCATCTTCCCTGCCTGCTAGGGACAAACATATCGAGCACACGCAGTATGCATGCCTTAAACAATCTCTACATTTCAATAGTGCTTTTCCCTCACAGCATCTGTTCCCATTTTATGTTACCCAGTTCTTGCCTAACAGAATTGTAATTACCCTTCCCCCAATTATTAACCTTACCCTGCTGTATGTACCTATCCTTTTCCATGACTATTGTAAAAGTAACAAAGTTATGATCACTACCACCAAAATGCTCTCCTACCAACAGGTCTAACACTTGGCCCGGTTCATTGCCAAGCACCAAATCCAAAGTGGCCTCTCCTTATGTTGGTCTATCTACATACTGTGTCAGGAATCCTTCCTGAACGCACTGGACAAAATCCGCTCCACCTAAACTATTACAACTAAAATGTTTCCGATCAATATTTGGAAAGTTGAAGTCACCCATGACTACAACCCTGTGACTTCTGCACCTTTCCAGTATCTGCCTCCCAATCCGCTCCTCTACTTCTCTGCAACTATTAGGGGGTCTGTAAAATACCCCCAACAAAGTGACTACTCCTTTCTTGTTCCTGACCTCAACCCAAACTGACTCTGTAGACATATCATTTCAAAATGCCTTTCAATAGCTGCTATACTCGCCCTGATTAGCAATGCCAGTCCCCTGCCTTTTTTACCACCCTCCCTATTTCTTTTAAAGCATCTAAATCCCGGAACTTCCAACAACCATTCCTGTCCCTGAGTTACCCAAGTTTCTGTAATGGCCACAACATCGTAGTTCCAAGTACTGACCCATGCTCTAAGTTCATCCGCCTTATTTCTGATACTTCTAGCATTGAAGTATACACACCTCAAACCATCTCTGTGTCCACAATTTAACTCCATCAACCGCATTTCTTTATTAACAACCTCTCTCCCTGTTGTGTCTGTTGGAAGGCTGAATACCTCATCCTCTGAATTACAAATCCGGTTCCCCACCCCTGCCAATCTAGTTTAAACCATCCCGTATAGCTCGAGCAAACCTCCCTCCCAGGATATTTGTGCCCTTCCGGTTCAGGTGCAACCCGTCCTTACTGTACAGGTCCCACCTTCCCCAGAATGTGCTCCAATTATCCTCATAATGGAAGCCCTCCCTCCGACACCAGCCCTGTAGCCATGTGTTTAGCTGCACTCTCTCCCTATTTCTTACCTCGTTATCACGTGGCACTGGTAGTAACCCAGAGATAACTACGCTGTTTGTCCTGGACTTCAGCTTCCAACCTAACTCCCTGTACTTGTTTTTCACATTCTCTGTCCTTTTTCTACCTATGTTATTGGTACCGATGTGTACCATGACTGCTGGTTGCTCCCCTCCCCCTTAAGGGTCTTGAAGACACGATCTGAGACATCACGGACCCTGGCACCCGGGAGGCAACATACCATCCAACTTCCCTAAGTTCCCATGTCTTCATGTCTTTCTCCACAGTAAACACAGAGGAGAAATATTCATTGAGGACCTCGCCCATCTCCTGCGGTTCCACACATACATGCCCACTCTGGCCCTTGAGAGGTCCTACTCTCTCTGTAGTTATTCTTTTTCCTAATTCACCCTAATCTTCTCAGCCAAAGCTATCTCATGCCCCCTTTTTGCCCTCCTGATTTCCTTCTTCAGTAAACTCTTATATCCCCTATATACCTCCAGGGATTCCCTCAATCCCCGCTGCCTGTACCTGAGCCATGCCTCCTTTTTTTCTGGTCAAAGCCTCAATATCTCTTGTTATCCAGCGTTCCCTACTCCTACCAGCCTTGCCCTTCACCCTCACAGGAACATATAGGCCTTGAACTCTAGCTATCACACTTTCAATGGCCTCCCACTTGCCTGATATCCCTTTGTCTGCAAACAAACTACTCCAGTCAACCCCTGCAAGCTCCTGTCTAATTCCATCAAAATTCACCTTGCCCCAGTTTACAACTTGAACCTGTGGACCAGTTTTGTCTTTTTCCATAACTGTTTTAAAATTAATAGAACTATGGTCTCTGGTCCCAAACTACTCCCCCACTGTCATGTCACCCACCTGTCCTGACATATTTTCCAGTCAGGTTTTGCCCCTTCCTGAGTAGGACCCTCTATGTACTGCTTGAGGAAACTTTGCTGAACAGATTTAACAAATTCCACTCTATCTAAGCCCTTGATACTATGCCAGTCCCAGTCTATGTTACGAAAATTAAAATCCCCCACTGTGACAACCCTATTGCTCCTGCAAGTCTCTGCAATCTCCCTACATATTTGTTCCTCTAATTCCCATTGACTATTTGGGGGACTATAGTACAACCCAATAATGTCAACATCCCCTTCTTATTTCTTAGCTCCACCCAAAAGCCTCACTGGATGATCCCTCAGTTATTTCATCTCTGACTCAAGCTGTGATACTCCCTTTAATCAAAAATGCGACTCCCCCTTCCCTCTTTCCTCTACCTCAGTCACGCCTAAAGCACCTGCACCCTGGCACATTAAACTGCCAGTCCTGTCCCTCTCTTAACCATGTTTCTGTAATGGCTATAATATCACAGCCCTACATACCTATCCACGCCCTGAGTTCATCGACCTTGCCTGTCAGCCCTCTTGCACTGAAATAGATGCAGCTTAATCCAACAGGTATTCCTCACTCCCTGTCCTGTTCCAGCCTGACCTGTCCTTTCAACTTGCTATTTCTGATTACTGTATCTCATTCCAACCTCACACTTGCGTCCGCACTGTTGAAGATCCCAAACCCCCACCTCCACCGCCAATCTACTTTTCCTGCTCCTCTGACGCTGCTTGGCCTGCCGTGTTCATCCAGCTCTACACCTTGTTATCTCAGATTCTCCAGCATCTGCAGTTCCTACTATCTCTTAAACCTTCCCTTGTAGCTCTAGCAAATCTGCCTGCCAGGACATTGCTCCCCCTCCAGTTCAGGTGCTACCTGTTCCTCTGGAACAGGTCACCTTTGCCCCAGAAAAGATCCTAATGATCCAGGAATCTGAATCCCTGTCCCCTGCACCCATTCTTTAGCCACGTGTTCATCTGCTATATCATCCTGTTCTTACCCTCACCAGCACGTGGCACTGCAAGTAATCTGGCAATTACCACCTTCGAGGACCTGGTTTTTAACTTTTTTTTCCCTAGCTCTATATAATCATTCCTCAGGACCTTATCCCTGTTTCTTCTTATGTCATTTGTGCCACTGTGCACGGTGACTTCTGGCTGATCGCCCTCCTCCTTGAGAATGTTACGCAGCTGCTCCAAGACATCCTTGACCCTCGCACCCGGGAAGCAACACACCATCCTGAATTCCCATCTGCAGGCACAGAATCTCCTGTCTGCCCCCCTATCTATCCAGTCTCCTATCACTAAGGTCCTGTTTACCTTTACCCTTTCCCTCTGTACCCCAGAGCCAGTCGTAGTGCCACTACCCTGGCTACTGGTGCTTTCCCCGATCAGCTATCGCCCTCCCAACCGCATCCAAAACAATATACTTGTCTTCGAGGGAATGGCCACACGGGATTCCTGCACACTCTGCCTACTCTCTCTTTTTGCCTTTCCTGGTGGTCATCCAGCTACTCTCTGCCTGTACCTGGGGTATGACCACCTCACTAAAACTCTTATCTATGATGGGCTCAGCATCTCAGATGATCCTGAGCACATCCAGCTCCAGCTCCAACTCCCTAACACGGTCTCCCAGGAGCTGTAGCTGGGTGCACTTCCCACAGGGGTAGTCATCATGGACGATGGAAGTCTCCCTGATCTCCCACATTCTGCAGGAGGAGCATGTCACTGACCTAACTACCATCTCAAATGCTCTAAGACTAAAGAGGAAAGTTAAAAGGACTTTTTTTGGGTTTACCTGCACTTTTTGCTGAGCCGCTGCTCACCAAAGCCTCTTGAGCCAAAACCTTACTTCTTACTGTGCTACCAACAAATTTTCAATGGCATGCCTCTTTCACCCTTATTCTTTTTTGGTCAGAGGAGGTGGGAGGGAGGGAAGCACTGCAGTGATGTTCTGTTTGGGTCTTAAGCATTCCTTGATACCAGGGCCACAACAGACTTCCACAGAGAGATACACCGGTAGGCTCTCTCTGTCTCACATACACACACTCACACACACACTCACAGACACACATGCACTCACACTCACACACACACATGCACATATGCAGTCACACTCACTCACATACTCACACTCACACCTACATGCGCACACACTCAAGCACATGCACTTGCACACACACATGCACACACACACACATACACACACCGTCTTGTGCACACACGCACTTACAAAATCACAAACATACACACATGCACATACATGCACTCACACACACACTCACACACATACTCACTCACAAACACTCTCACTGACAACCTTGGCCCCACACACACAGACACATCCCCCCATGCACATAGACGTGACCCCTGACACAGATACATAGACTCCGCCTCCCACACACAGAGACACACCCCCCCACACACAAATTGACCTGCGAACACATGCAGACCCACCCACTCAGACTGGCAACTTAACGTTTTGGGACTTAAATGTTTCAGGTGAGATCAAGAGGGATGTAAAAAGGGTGGGGGAGCTGCGATATTGATAAGGGTGAATATCACAGCTGTAATGAGGGAGGACACCTGGAATGCTCATCCAACAAGGCGGTATGGGTAAAACCCAGGAATAGAAAGGGTGCAACCACTTTCATTGGATTATACTGCAGGCCTCCCAACAGCCCAGAGGGTGATAGAGGAACAGGCATGTTGGCAGATGATAGAAAAATTAACAGCAACAGGCTAGATGTGGTGGGTGATTGTAAATACCCCTATACTGACTAACTAGACTTGCTTAGTACCAGGTGCTTGGATGGGGCTGAGTGTGTTAGGTGTGTCCAGGATGGTTTGTTGAAGCAATATGCAAATTTACAACTATGGAAGAGGCCAAACTAGACCTGGTATTGGTGAATGAGCCTGGCCAGGTGATCCAAGATTCAGTGGGTGGGCATTTCAGGAATAGCAATCATAATTCTGTAAGATTTAAGTTACTTATGGGTAAGGACAAGAGTGGTCATAGAATCCCTACAGTGTGGAAGCAGGCCATTCAGTCCACTCCAACCATCTGAAGAGTATTCCAGCTGGACCGACATCCCTAACCTATGTTGTAACCCTGCATATCCTATGACTAATCCACTGAAACTACACATTTTTGGATTGTGGGTGGAAACCCACGCAGACACAGGGAGAACGTACAAACTCCACACGGACAGTCACCTGAGAGTGGAATCGAACCCAGGCCCTGGTGCTGCAAGGCAGAGGGGCTAACCACTGAGCCACCCGAGTCCTTAGGTGAAAGTATTAAATTGGAGGATGTCTACGATATCAGATAGGAATTAAGGAATGTAGATTGGAGATTGTTGTATGAGGGTAAATTCGCAGCTGACATTTGGGAGTCTTTAAAAGGGCAATTGATTAGGGTTGAGGACCAGCATGTTCCTGTGAAAATGAAAGACAGGATGGGCTAGTTTCAGGAACCTTAGATGACAAAAGAAATTAAGAGCTTAGTCAACAACAAAAAAGGAGGCATACATCAGGTTTAGGAAACTGAAGATAGAAAAAGCCCTCAAAGAGTATGCAGAAAGCAAAAAAGAACTCAAACAATGAATTAGGAGGGCTAAAAGGGGGCATGAAATGTCTTTGGCAAACAGGACTATGGAGAATCCCAAGGTGATTTATACATATATAATGAACAAGAATGGTAGCTGGGGAAAGGGTAGGTCCACTCAAGGATAAAGGAGGGAATTTTTGCATGGAGCCAGAGGAAGTGGGTGAGCTCCTTAATGAATACCTTGCATCAGTATGAAGAAAGATATGGCAGATGGTCAGTCTTGGGACGGGTATGTTCTATGGGAACGTCAATATATAAAAGGGAGAGATGATGGGTGTATTGGAAAACATTAATGCAGACAAGTCCCCAGGGCCTGAAGAGATCGATCCCAGAATGTTGAGGGAGGCAGTTGAGGAATTTGCTGCAGCCTTGCATGAAATCTTTACATCCTCTTTAGTCACGGGAGAGGTCCCAAAGGACTGGAGATTAGCCAACATTGTTCCTTTGTTTAAGAAGGACAACTGGGGATAATCCAGGAGATTACAGGCCAGTGAGCCTTTTGTCATTGGGAGGGAATTATTGGAGAAAATTCTTAGGGGTAAGATTTTGGACTTATGGACTTATTAACGATAAGCAGCATGGCTTTGTGCTGGGAAGGTCTTGCCTCACCAACTTGATTGAGTTTTTTGAGGAAGTGACAAGGATGATTGATGAGGGCAGGGCAGAGATGTCTATATGGAGTTTAGCAAAATCTTTGACAAGCTCTCTCATGGCAGGCTGATACTGTTGCAAAGTTGTGTAGAGTACTTGTGGACTGGAAGGCAGGATTTTAGAATTTGGAGACAGTAAGGACAGCAGATGCTGGAAGCCAGAGTCAATAAATGTGGAGCTGGAAAAGCACAGCAGGTCATACAGCATCCAAGGAGCAGGAAAATCAATGTTTTGGGCCAAAACCCTTCGTCCTGAATTTGGCGTTTTTAACATTGATGTTTGTAAAATGATAGGGGAAAAGGCAGTGCACGGTCCCTTTAAAAGATGATGATTTTTTAAAAGCTTGGAGATTTAAAAAAATGTCTGTAGACAGGAGCTTGTGGCTCTGAAGGTGCACAGAGAGCCCCTGAATTGAAACATTTCTATTAAAAGCCTGTGTGATTAGCAATCCAGGTAGCAGTTTTGTTTTGCTATCAAGACAACAAGTTTGAATTTAGCCAATTAATTTAAACCAGGGACTCAGAGACTAAAAAACAATTAAATTTAAATCTGCTGGTTTTGACAACATAGGGCTGATCCTATTGTAAGAAATTGATAGGTCATCAAAGGTATAAAAGAAGAGGACATTTGAAAATCGGTGTGAGAGCAACTGCCATCAGACAGAGTTAAGCATGGGCTCTAAAGAGAAAATCATTGGTTCTTACAGAATTCTGTAAGCTGTCTGAGTAACCATCATCTAACTAAAAGTACAACGGCACCCTTAGCTAAAATTCCTGACAGAAGAATTTGACAGAGAAAGACGTTCCTGACTGAAGATCAGCAGAGAAGGCACAGAGCATTCTGGGAGATGTATCCTGACTGTAATTTCGAGAGATTAAGTTCTAATTTTTAATAATTATTTTATCTTATATAAGTGGGACTTGTATTTGTTGGAACTGCATATCATTAGAATCTTGTTTTATTCGGGAATAGTTGGTAGTTAGAGGGGAATTGTTTGGTTTGTTAATAGCTCAGGAAATTTGTTCACTGTTAGAGTTAGATAAATAAATTGTTACTTGTTGATTATAGAGTGAATGTTAGGAGTTTATTTCATTTAACAACTCCTTTATAACAGATTGGGGGATTCCCTGGGGATCTGGCCAGCTCAGGTCCACGATTTGGACAGATTTGGAAAGGTTGGGTCTGTCTTTTGGACAGATTTAAACAGGCTTGGGGATTAGTGTTCTAGGTCTTTAAATATAACTTAGGTGAGAAGTGGAAAATCGATTTTATTTTGGTTCCTTATTGTAGGTTAAATCAAAAGTGAGGTAATGGCTCTTTCAGTCACTAAAAGTTTCCTGGGCATGGAAGAAGTGACTCTGGGAGTTTTACAAAAGGTGCGCAAGGAAAAGCTGCTGGAATTGGCAGAAAAGCCGGAGTTGGGGTTGCGTTTGTCTGTGAGAAAAGAAGACATAATTACAGCAAAAGCTTGACATTTAAATTCACTGGAATGGGCAGCAGAATCTTTGGAAATGGCTAGAATGCATCTGCATTTGAAGCAGCTTGAACAGGAAAGGGATCTGTTTGAATTACAGTTACAAGCAGAGAGAGAAGAATGAGAGAAAGAGAGAGAGTTTGAACTTCTGAAGTTGCAAATTAGACAGGAAAGTTGACTTAAAGTGATGGAAATGAAGGTAGAAGGTAGGCTTAGTGAGGAGAAGAGTGATGATGAGCAAACCCATTGTAGCCAAAGACCTGGTAGGCGTATATACAAATATGTCAAAACCTTACCTAAATTTGATGAAAAAGATGTAGAAACCTTTTTCATTTCCTTTGAGAAATGTAACTAAAGGTACAGTGGTGCAATTGGCAGAGCACTTTGAGAGATTACAGAAGGCAAAGTTGGTCATAAACTTGGCAGAAACAGAATTCACAAAGGTGGAAGTGACGTTCTTAGGGCACAACATCAGACACAGACACCGAGGAATGTGAAGACAAAGGCCATCGTGGCATTTCTATGACCATCCTTGAAGAAGCAAATGCTATGTTTTTTGGGACTGAGCGGAATCTATAGGAAATTTGTACCAAACTTCATTAGCACGGTGGAACTGCTGATGGATTTGCTAAAGAAGAACACAAAATTTCAGTGGTCAGAACAATGCCAGGAAGCATTTGAGAATTTAAAAGCAGAATTAACCACCGCACCACGCCAGTTTTAGCCACGCCACATTTCTTGAAACCCTTTAAAGTCGCCATCAACACAAGCAATGTAGGGGTTGGAGCTGTGTTGTTGCAGTGGGACGTATGGGTTGGATCTGTGTGGTTATGGGGGGATGTAGGGGTTGGAGCTGTGTTGTTACAGGG
>NC_063334.1:125508402-125521587 GCF_021869965.1 Rhincodon typus
GGGATGTAGGGGTTGGAGCTGTGTTGTCACAGGGGGATGTAGGGGTTGGGGCTGTGTTGTTACAGGGAGATGTAGGGGTTGGAGCTTGGATGGTGATGGGTGAGTGCTGATGGGGATGGCCTAAACATGGAATTCACCAGTTTTAAAATCTCCCCATGCCTGGCCTCATCCCATGACCAACCTTCCCTCTCATCCCCGCCTCCTTGACCTGACACAACCTGTCCATCTTCTCTCCCACCTATCCGCCCCTCCCACCTCACTGACCAATCCCCACTACTGTCTACCACAGGGAGGCAATGGCCTAATGGTATTATCACTGGATGGTTAGTCCAGAGAGCTAGACAATGTTCTGGGGACCTGGGTTTGAATCCTGCCACAGCAGTTGGTGGAATTTGAACTCAGTAAAGTATCTGGAATTAAGAAATCGGATGATGACCATGAATCCATTGTTGATTGTCAGGGGAAAAACCCGTCTAGTTCATTAATGTCCTTTAGGGAAGGAAACTACCATCCTTACCTGGTCTGGCCTACATGTGACTCCAGACCCACAGCAATGTGGTTGACTCTTTACTGCCCTCTGGGAAATTAGGGATGGGTAATAAATGTTGCCTAGCCAGTGACAGCCGGCACTCACCTACACCTTCCGCAGCCCCACCCTCCCCTCTCTATTTATTTCAGAGCTCCTCTTCCCCCTCCCCCATTTCTGAAGAAGTGTCCCGACCCGAAACGTCGGCTTTCCTGCTCCTCTGATGCTGCCTGGCCTGCTGTGGTCCTCCAGCTCCACATGGTGTTATCATTGAAAAAGAGTTATTGAGTTTGGTAATGGCCTCACAACATTTTAATGTTTGCGTCATAAACAATGCATCAGAAATAGTTGTATATATTGACCATAATCCTTTGACAATTTTGGGAAGATGTAAGGACAAGAACACCAGACTTTTGTTGGAGTCTTATATTACAAGAATTTAATTTACAGATTGTACATGTTGAGGTTGTGAAAATGTCATTGCAGATGAGTTTTCACAGATCTAAAGGGAAAATATGAATATAAGATAGAAAAGGTAATGTTCAATGTTATATGTATATAGAATTAGTATGAGTTGTGTAACTCTTGATTAATGACCTATGGATATAATAATAATGGCGTTAAGGTTTAGAAAAACAGAATGAAGCCATCCTTTTATAATCATAGAATCCCTACAGTGTGGAAACAGGCCCTTTGGCCCAACAAGTCCACACTGACCCTCAGAGCATCCTACCAAGACCTATCCCCCTATAACCCACCTAATCTAGGCATCCCTGAACACAATGGGCAATTTAGCATGTTCAATCCACCTGGCCTGCACATCTTTGGACTGTGGGAGGAAACTGGAGCACCCGGAGGAAACCCACGCAGACATGGGGAGAAGGTGCAAACTCCACATAGTCGCCCGAGGGTGGAATTGATACCAGGTCCCTGGAGCTGTGAGGCAGCAGTGCTAACCACTGAGCCACCATGGTACTTTTTTTCCTTAAGCGGGGTGGGGGGGGTGTTGCAAAGTTGGGTAAAGTACTTGTGGATTAGAACGGAGGAAGTTAGATTTTGGTGTTTTTAAAATATTGATGTTTGTAAAATGATGGGGAGAAGACACTGCATGGTCCCTTTAAAAGATGATGTGCTTTTCCTCGGCTTGGAGATTAAAAAAGTATCTGCAGGCAGCAGCTTGTGGCTCTGAATGTGCACAGAGAGCCCCTGAATTGAAACATTTCTATTAAAAGTCTATGTGGTTAGCAATCCAGGCAGCAGTTTTGCCTTGTTATCAAGACGACGAGTTTGAATTTAGCCAATTAATTTAAACCAGGCATTTAGAGACTACGAACCATCTGATAGAGTTAATAAGCATCAGCTCTAAAGAGAAAATTGCTGGCTCTCTCAGAATTCTCTAAGTTCTCATAATAACCACCATCTAACACACAGACACAACACACACCCACGCAGACAAACACACACAGACACACACACAGACACAACACATACACACGCACAGACACATGGACACACACACATGGACATACGGATATACACACACACATACACACACACATGCGGACCCACACACATATGCACATGGACACACACAGACACCTACACACAGACATAGACACCCACTCACAGACATACAGACACAAACACTCACACACACATGGACACAACACACATACAGACACAACACGCACACACTCACACACACACTCACACACACTCACTCTCACGCATACATACATACACACACACTCTCACACACACACACACACACAGACACAGACTCTCACACACACAGACACACACTCTCACACACACAGACGCAATGACACACAAGACACACAGTTCCATAGCACCAGGCCACACACTTTGCTGTGGTGTTCCTTATTTTTCCCAAAACCTCCTGTTCCCTGAAGTTCTTCCCTACAGATTCTCAGTTCTTTGCTAAAGATCCAGAGGATTTACACATTAATTATTTGCTTTCACAGTCACTGGTTCGAGGCAACAACTTATAGCAAATGGGAGAAAAAAAATAACTGTCTGTGTCCAGATTTGAGTTCCTTACTGCAGAGAGATAGAGACAGAGCCTTTTCCTTCCAGTCTGGCGACCTTCTGCCCCTTTATCATTCACATACATCCAGCTGATCAACTGCTTGGCAACCAATCCGAAAGTTGTCTTCAGACGGATGACTTTTGGCATCCAGATTTGGTTAGTATTTCCCAAATCAGTCATCAATCTGTTGCTGGGCGAACCTGACTCTACAAAGACCTCAGAGCTGTGATTCCTTATGCCTCCACTCCCACTGCTGGCCAAGCACCAATAACTCACAATGAGTCGCAGTAATTTGTTTTTAAAAGAGCAGCAAATCTTTCCACAGCCCTTGATTTGGAAACAATGTCTTTTTCCCATTTTAGTCAGCTCATTGAGAATAAAGAAAGGAGAAATTGCAGTATTTACGAGGGACAGAGAATGAGAGAGTCTGGGGATTGGGGAAAAGAGAAAGGCTGTGGGATGGAGGACATGAGATGGGGAAGGATGTAAATTCAGGAAATGAGATCTCTGAGAGATGCCAACATTAAGGGGCAGCACAGTGGCTCAGTGATTAGCACTGCTGCCTCACAGCACCAGGGATCTGGGTTCGATTCCACCCTCAGGTGACTGTCTGTGTGGAGTTTGCACATTCTCCCTGTGTCTGCGTCGGTTTCCTCCGGGTGCTCCGGTTTCCTCCCACAGTCCAAAGATGTGCAGGCTAGGAAGGATTGACCATGCTAAATTGCCCATAGTGTTCAGGGATGTGTAGCTTAGGTGGGTTATAGGGGAATGGGTCTGGGTGGGATGCTCCAAGGGTTGGTATGGACTTGTTGGGCTGAAGGGCCTGTTTCCACACTGTAGGGATTTTATGATTCTATGATCTATTATAGAACGGTTATAACTGAGGACTTTAGCTGCCTGGGTAGTTCAGTGATAGCATTAAGGGCACAGAAGAGTAAATGTTCCTAGATTGTGTTCAGGAAAATTTCTGACAGCAGTTGGTATCCAGTGCAAAGGATGGACCTGGGTCTTGGAAAGGAGGTGGGCCAAGTACATTCAGTGTCATTTGGGGACTATTCAGGAGAGAGTGATCTTTGTGCTATAAGGTTCAGTATGGTGGTGGAAACAGACAATAGACAATCCAGAATGAGGACGATTCACTGAGGGAGAGTTAACTTTAATGGGGAAAAAAACAGAGTGATGTTGGACAGACTTAAACAAAAGGTTGATGGGGAAAAAATCTCTGAGCAATCACCTATCTTCAAAGAGAAGTATATTGCCTTGAAAAGGAGAGAGGGCAAACAAATCCAGACCTTCCTGGATGAAGAAAGGAATGAGAAATTATGATAAAGAAGAAAGAGTGTGCTCAGATAGAAAATACAATAGAGAATGAAGAGGAATACAAAAGGTTCAGCGTGGAGTGAAAAACATGTTAGAGAAGCAAAGAAGAAACTAGCAGCTAACTTAAAGGTGATTTTAAAGCCTTCTATAGGCATATATCTAGTTAAAGGTGTATTAAAGCCAATTAGAGAGCAAAACAGGGATTTGGAGGGGAGAGGCCGGCTGCAGTGTTAAATACTTTGCACCTGTCTTTACCAAAGAGAGTGATGCTCCCCAGGCTATGGTGATAGAGGAGGAACTCAGGCACTACAACAGTGATAAGGAGGCAGTGTTGAACAGGCTATTGATAATTTAAGTTGACAAGACACCAGGACCAGATGACGTGCATACAAGGATATTGAAAGAAGTGAAAGTGGAAATGGCAGAGGACTGGAAAATTACAAACATTACGCTCTTGATCAAAAAAGATAAGCCCAGGAATCACAGAGCAATGAGTTTTATTTCAGTGATGAGGAAGCTTCTAGAAACAATTATTTAGGGTAGAGTTAGTAGTACTTGGGTTGGAAACAACTGAACTAAGCTTCAATCAGGATAATTACAAAGAAATGAGGGCAGAGTTGGCTGGAGTGGACTGAGAAAGGAGTTGAGCAGCAAAGATTGAGGAACAATGGCAGACTTTTAAGGAAATAGTTCACGGTTCACAGCAAAGACATATCCCAGTGAGGAAGGAGGATTCTAGGAAGGAGATAAGCCGATCACAGTTAACCATAAAAGCTAAGGTTAGCATCAGATTGACAGAAAAATCATACAATGTGGCAAAGATTTGTGGCAAGACAGAGAATGGGAACGTTTTAAAAGTCAACAAAAAATGATCAAAAAGAAAATATAGCGGGAGAAGGTAAGCTTTTAGGGTAAACTTGTAAGCAAGATCAAAATGGTCAGCAAGAGCTTCTTTAAATAGGTAAAAAGGAACAGAGAAGTCAAAGTGAACACAGGTCCCTTAGAGAATGAGGCTGGGGAAATAATAATGGGTAAGCAGGAAATGGCAGAGGAATAAATTTTTTACATCAGCCTTCTCTGTGGAAAACACTGATAGCATTCCAAAATTACTAAATAATTGAGGGGTAGGAGGAGGAAAGAAAATAAATACATTAGTTATCACTAGAGAAAATTTGCTTGCAAAACTAATAGGGCTAAAGGCTGGTATGTCTCCTGGACCTGATGAGATGTATCCTTGGATATTAACAGAATCCTACAATGTTTACCCTTGGATATTATAAACAACCAAAGAAATAGTGGATGTACTGCTAGGAATCTTCCAGGAATCCTGAGATTCTGGAAAAGACCCAGGGGATTGGAAAACTGCCAATGTAACACCGTTATTTAAAAAGGGAAGGAGATTAAAAAAAAGCACAGGTAACTATAGACCAGTTAGCTTGACATCTGTTATTGGCAGAAGGACTTTAGTGGGTCAGTTACCACGGTTTGCAATGTAGAGTGATGCCACTGATAGTGGTGATAGTGGTGGCAGAAGGGCAGCAAGGCAATATCAATGAGGTGGGCCCAGTGGCGAGAGACACGACTCTGATGGTGCAAGTGCCAATGGCTTTTGACCCAGTGGCCTTGACATTGGTTGGGTTTGGTGTAGAAGCGGTGAAGGGGTGGAGGGTGGGATGGTGGTGCAGTTGTCATTGATGATGCTGAGCTGGCTCGGGACTGATGGACTCTCTTCAAGCTATAGCTTTCTTTCCTCTCCCCGTTTTCTTAAATTATTCAAAATGGCACCATTTCATGGTGACACGTGAAGGCTTTTCACTGTATTTTATTGTATTCTTACTGTAAACTACATGTGACAATAAAATCAAAATCAAATCAACAGTGCGGGTTTAATTCCCATCACTGTCAGAACTTACCATGAGGGACCTTCCTTCTCAAGCTGTTCCCTCACCTGAAATGTGATGACCCGCTGCTGAGAGAGCAGCACTCTGAAACTAGGATGACACGTCAAGATTCTTTGGGGACTTGACAGGGGAGATGTGGAGAGGTTATCTCCCCTTGTGGGAGAACTTAAGACCAAAGGGTATAATCTCAGAATCAGAGATTGCACGTATAAGACAGAGATGAGGATGAATTTCTTCTCTCAGAGGGGAGTGAATCTGAGGAATTCTTTACCACAGAGGGCTGTGTGTGTCTGGATCATTCAGTATATTCAAGGCTAAGACAGACAGATTTTATCTTATCTGTAATATAATCGAGGTGCATGGGAAAGGCAGGAAAGTTGAACTAAGGATTCCCAAATCAGCCATGATTTCATTGAATGAAAGACCAGACTCAATCGAATTCTGTTCTTATATCCTTATGATCTTACATGCAAAGACTATGTTGATTTAAAGAGTCAGCATTGACTTGTGAAGCAGAAATCATGTTTAACTGACTTTCTGCAGTCTTTTTGAAGAGGTAACAGGAACGATCGACGTAAAGTATTGATATGATGTACCTGGAGTCGCAGAAGGCATTTCGTACAGTGCCACACTACAGATGGGTCCAAACTGACATTAGATATGGAATTGGTTGAGAGATAAGAAACAGAGAGTAATGGTCATTGGATATTATTCAGCCTGGAGGAAGGTTTGTCTTGGACTTCCCCAGGGATCAAGATTGATTTCCTCGCTTTCTCTGATGCATATTAATGATCTGGTGTACAGGAGACAATTTCAAAGTTTGTGGATGACCTAAACTTGGAAGCATGGTAAACTGTGAGGAGGACAGTGTAGAATTCTAAAAGGACCTAGACAAGTTGGTGGAATGGGTGGATAGGTGGTAGATGCAGTTCAATGTAGAGAAATGTGAGGTGAAGCACTTTGGTCAGAAAAACATTAAAAGACAATATAAAAAAGGGGGTACAATTCTAAAGGGGGAGCAGGAGCAGAGGGACCTGTGGGTGTACGTGCACAGATCGTTGAAGGTGGTAGGACACATGGAGAGAGCAGTTAATAAAGTACAGTGTCCTCAGCTTTATTAATAGGGGCATAGAGTACAAGGACAAGGAGGTGATGCTGAAATTGAATGAGACACTTGTCAAACCTTCAGTGAAGTATTATGTACAGTTCTGGACACCACATGTTACAAGAATAGCTTGAGGAATGGGATACTTGAGTGTCAGACTTCAGCTGCTATTTTTGTACACAGATCTGAGTGAGATACTATAGGAGGGATATGAATGCATTGGGGAGAGTATGCAAAAGAGATTTCCTAGAAATGTTCCAGGAATGAGTTGTGAAGGTAGATTGGAGAGGATGGAAGTGTTCGTGGAGAGAAGGCAGCTAAGAGGAGATCTGACAGAAGTTTTCAAGATCATGAGGGGGCTGGATATTGGAGATAAGAAGAATCTGCTCTTGATTGTAAAAGGATCAAGAACGAGAGGGCACAGATTTAATGTGATTTTCAAAAGAAGCAAATGTGATGTGAGAATAAGTTTTCTTTTGTGTCACAATGAGTAATTTGGCTTTGGAATGTATTGTCTGGAAGTGTGGTAGAGGCAGATTCTGTTGACGCAATCAAAAGCGTATTGAATGGTTATTTAAATGAGAACAATGTGCAAAGGCATGGAAAAAAACTCCAGAGGAAAATGGCAATAAGCCATGATGCTCTTTGAACAGCTGGTATGGATATGATGGGCCACTGGCCACCTCCTGTGCCAAAGTTATCTGTAATTCTGTTAGAGGTGGAGAATGTGGGATGGGGAGATGCGGGGAGGCAGACTGGGGGGTGTGGGGAGATTGGAGGGAGGAGAGACTTGGGGGGTGTGGGGAGATTGGAGAGGGGGAGAGACGGGGGGGGGGGGGGGGGGTGGGGGGGGGGGAGAGGGGGGGGGGGGTGGGGGAGAGACTTGGGGGTGGGGCATGTTTGGAAGACAAATTTATATTTAAGGCCTTTCTGGGAACTGTTGAAAGTTTTTGGAATATTTGGACATTTCTTGGATTGAGACGCATTAACATGTGTTTACTTGGAAAGTCTACTCAACAGATTAATGTGTGCTGTAGGTCATATACCTTTTACTAAAATCAAATCCTTTGGGAAAATAGCTAAGCAAACCTTTAAAGGAGTGAAGAGATCGAGTTTGTTGCTTTAATTACTTGGAAAACGTTGTATCACCCAATTTTCTCCTGTGCTGAAGGCCATGCATAGCTGAAACTCTTATCCCTAATCCCTGGAGACCTGACAATTTTAATACTTCCTGAAGAAGGGTCCAGACCCGAAATGTCAGCCTTCCTGCTCCTCTGATGCTGCTTGGCCTGCTGTGTTCATCCAGCTCTACACCTTGTTATCTCAATTTTAATACCCTGCTAACTTCCTCCTACTTTCTTAATCTCATCTCATGCTCACTGACTGACTTTGGTTCCAGCAACTTCTGATCCTGATTTACAAATGCCTTTGTTTCCTGATCCATCCCAACCTCTGGAATTTCCTCAGGCACCGCAATCCCGCTGGGATTTCTGCATTCCTCTATTTCTGTCCTTTGAGCATTCTTAAATTCAATTGTCTTTCTGTTGAGAATCAGCTTGGATTTATGAAGGGAATATTGTACCAGACAAATTTATTGGAATTTTTTGAGGGTGTAGTTAGCAGAGTTGATCAGGGGTGCGGGGTGGGGCGGGGGTGGGGGTGGGGTGGTTGGGGGGGTGGGTGGGGGCGGTGGCGGGTTGGTGGTGGAGCCAGTCAACATGGTTTATCTAGACTTTCAGAAGACTTTTGATAACATTTTTTTCTATTCATTTGTGGGATGTGGGCATCGCTGGCTGGGCCCAGCATTTCCTGCCCATCCCTAGTTGCCCCTTGAGAAGGTGTTGGTGAGCTGTCTTCTTCAACCGCTGCAGTTTTCCTGCTGTAGATTGACCCACAATGCTACTAGGGAGGGAATTCCAGGATTTTGACAGAGTGACACTTAAGGAATGGTGATACATTCCGAAGTCAGGATGGTGAGTGACTTGGAGGGGAACTTGCAGGGGGTGGTGTTCCCATGTATCTGCTGCCCTTGTCCTTCTAGATGGAAGTGGTCGTGGGTTTGGAAGGTGCTGCCTGAGGATCTTTGGTGAATTTCTGCAGTGCATCTTGTAGATAGTACACACTGCTGTTACTGAGCGTCGGTGGTGGAGGGAATGGATGCATGTAGGTGTGGTGCCAATCAAGCGGCTATTTTGTCCTGGATGGTGTCAAGCTTCTTGAGTGTTGTTGGGGCTGCACCCGTCCAGGCAAGTGGGGAGTATTCCATCACAATCCTGACTTGTGTCTTGTAGATGGTGGGACAGGCTTTGGGGAGTCAGGAGGTGAGTTACTTGCCGCAGTATTCCCAGCTTCTGGCCTGCTCTTGTAGCCCCTGTGTTTATGTGGTGAGTCCAGTTGAGTTTCTGGCCAATGGTAACCCCCAGGATGTTGATAGTGGGGGATTCAGTGATGGTAACATAAGAAGATAAGAACATAAGAAATAGGAGCAGGAGGAGGTCACCTGGCCCATGGACCCTGCTCTGCCATTCATAAGGTCCCACATTAAAAAAGTATCATGCAAAATTAAAGTTTATGTGATTAGGGATAGTGTACTGACATGGACAGAAAAGTGGCTGGTGGAAAGGAAACAAAGAGTAGGAATAAGTGGGTCATTTTCTGAGTGGATGGCAGTGATCAGTGGGGTACCACAGGGATCAGTGCTAGGACCCCAGCTACTCACAATATATATTAGTGATTAACCGAAGGGAACTAAATGTAATATCTCCAATTTTGCATGAGAGACAAAGCTGGGTGCGTGGTTGAGCTGTGAGGAGGATGCAGAGATGCTTCAGTGTGAATTGGACAAGCTGAGTGAGTGGGGAAATGCAAAGCAGATGCATTATAATGGGGGTAAATGTGAGGTGATCCACTTTCGAAGCACAAACAGGAAGGCAGATTATTATCCGAATGGCGAAAGACTGGGAATGTGTAACGAGACCTGGGTGTCCTTGTGCACCAGTCGCTGAAGGTAAGCGTGTAGGTGCAGCAGGCGGTAAAGAAGGTAAATGGTGTGTTGGCCTTCATTGCGAGAGGTTTTGAGTACAGGAGCAGGGATGTGTTGTTGCAGTTATACAGGGCTTTATTGAGACCACATCTGGAATAATGTGTGCAGTTTTGGTCTCCTTTTCTGAGGAAGGATGTTCTGACGATGGAGGGAGTAGGCTCATCAGAATGATTCCTGGGATGACAGGACTGATGTATGAAGAGAAACTGGATGTTAAGACTAGATTCACTGGAATTAGAAATCCGAGGAGGCTCTTACAGAAACCCATAAAATTCCAGCATGCTCAAATAGCCAAAGGCCCACTCCTGTTTCCATTCTCAACATTTTTACTGTGCCATGTCTTCAGAGTTTTCCAGGCTCAAAGCTACAGAATTTGCTCCATCTCACTCTCTTACTCTCTACTTATCTCTCATTTTAGTTCCTTTATGGCCTGTAAAATGCTCTGTGGATTGTCAGTTGGGACCAGTGTCTCTTTGTCTGGACCACCGCATTCCTGTGAACATTTCATTCTGTCAAATATGCCATATAAATACACATTGTTGTTGTTGTTGCTGGCTGTGGAATGAATGTGTGGCACTGGCAATTAATCCATTTGCAGAGAAATTTTAAATGATACCTTGCTGACGATGTTCAATTTATCAACTTTCGCTTCCCTCTTCATTTCTGAATCTGCTCTCAATTCCTGTTTGAAAATCTCTGCGCATTATGCAATCCCTGTTCTTCTCACCAGAGCAACCTCAGCAATGTTTCAATAGTCAGCACTCTTTTTCCATTCTCACACCATTAACTCACACCCTGTCCGAAACCACATAGCAACAGTGACAGCTCTCACACTCTGAGTGATATCCCAAACCCACTCGCAAAATGTAACATCCCTTAACCACATTCAGGGTCACACTGGACAGGGGTGTTGCCCCGGGAGTCCTCAACATTGACTCTGGACCCCATGAAGTCCCATGGCTTCAGGTTAAACATGGGCAAGGAAAGCTGCTGATTACCACATACTGTCCTCTCTCAGCTGATAAATCAGTATTCCTCCATGTTGAACAACACTTAGAGGAAGCACTGTGGATGGTAAGGGCACAAAATGTATTCTGGGTGGGGGATTTCAATGTCCATCACCAAGAGTGGCTCGGTAGCTGTACTATTGATCGAGCTGGTCGGGTCCGACAGGACATAGCTGCTAGACTGGGTCTGCGGCAGGTGGTGAGGGAACCAACAAGAGGGAAAAACATACCTGACCTCATCCTTACCAATCTACGGCTGCAGTTGCATCTGTCCATGACAGTATCGGTAAGAGTGACCATCGCACAGCCCTTGTGGAAACAAAGTCCCACCTTCACATTGAGAATAACCTCCATCATGTTGTGTAGCACTATCACTGTGCTAAATGGGACAGACTTTGCACAGATCTAGCAACTCAAGACTGGGCATCCATGAGGCCCTGTGGGCCATCAACAGCAGAATTATACTCCAGCACAATCTGTAACCTCAAGGCCCGGCATATCCCCCACTCAACCATTACCATCAAGCCAGGGGATCAACCCTGGTTCAATGGAGAGTGCAGGAGGACATGCCAGGAGCAGCACCAGGCATACCTGAAGGTGAGGTATCAAACTGGTGAAGCTACCAAACAGGACTACTTCAACACCAAACAGTGAGAGCAGCAAGTGATAGACAGAGCTAAGTGATCCCACAACCAACTGATCACATCTAAGCTCTGCAGTCCTGCCACATCCAGTTGTGAATGGTGGTGGGCAATTAAACAACTCACTCAATGATGGAAGGGCCCAGCATATCAGTGCAAAAGATAAGGCGTAACCTTTCACAGCAATCCTCAGCCAGAAGTGCCGAATGCCCACTTCTGATCACCCGACCCCTGATCATTACACTGCTAATCCCAACCTTTGAGTGCTCAGTCCACAGTGACGTAAAATCAACCCAACCGCGAGGGCCCAAAACACACTCTGAGTATACCGTTCCTAAGTCACACTGCAACTCTCCAAATGCAATGTCTGACCGGTGTAGAGGTATCTGTCCCTGTGCTGGGAGTGTTTGATAAGGACAGTGTAGATGGAGCTTTACTCTGTATCTAACCATCATGTTGCCCCTGTTCTGGGAATGTTTGATGAGGAACAGTGTAGAGGGAGCTTTCCTTTATATCCAGCCCTGTGCTGTCCTTGTCCTGGGTGTGTTTGATGCCAACAATGAGAATGTATAATGTTTTTGGAACAGTTTATTATGAGTGTTGAACAGATGTGCCACTGATGGAAGTTGGCTGTGGTGCCAGCTGGGTAATCAGCTGCTGGACCTGAGCTCGCTCTGCCTCCTCCACACAGTCTTGGCTCTGAAACAGAAAAGGGATTGCTGTTATGTGGATTCACTGTAAGAGCAAACTGGGAACCTGGCGTCGAGCTATATCTTAAATGCCTCTCCCATTTCTTGTCCCATTGAATCCATCAGAAAAGCTACCTGAAGACCAATCTCAACCAAACTCAAAAATATACCACAGGGTTTCCAATTTGTTTCAGAGAATGCAAAACACAGACTGAACCTGGCAGAAATAACGATTATGAAATGTCAGAATTCTGTCATCAGAATGATACAGTTTCACACTTTACAGAGTGAGGACCATTTTCACAGAATGGATGGGAAATAGACAAGGAGACAGAGAGAGAGAGATAGAGAGAGACTGACAGGGAGAGAGCGACAGAGAGACACTGACAGGGAGAAAGAGATAGGGAGAGAGAAAGGGAGAGAGAAACTGACAGAGGGAGATACAGAAAAAGAGGGAAGAGAGATGGGGAATCAGAGCTCCATTTCTAAATAGGCTGTATTCATGTCAGGCGGAGGTGTTGTAAAAATCTAGCATGTAAGAAAATAAAAATCAGAGGAGGCTGATCTGCCCCTCAGCCTCTTCTGGCTTTCAAATAGACCATTGCTGATCTATTTCTGAATTCATCAACGTACTGTAATTCTTAACATTCCTGTCTCACAAAACTCTCAGGACCCCAACATTTCACTAAACAACGATACTAAACGTACTGGAACCAGACGCACTGGAACCAGACGCACTGGGACCAAAGGCGCTGGAATCCGAGGTGCTGGAATCCGAGGCGCTGGAACCAGGTGCACTGGAACCAGGCGCGCTGGAACCAGAGGCACTGGAACCAGAGGCACTGGAACCAGGCGCACTGTACCAAGTACACTGGGACCAGATGCACTGTACCAAGCACACTG
>NC_063334.1:125521597-125528453 GCF_021869965.1 Rhincodon typus
ACTGTACCAAGTACACTGGGACCAGATGCACTGTACCAAGCACACTGGAACCAGGCGCACTGTACCAAGCACACTGGGACCAGGCACATTGGAACCAGGCGCACAGTACCAAGCACACTGGAACCAGGCGCACTGGAACCGGGTGCACTGTACCAAGCACACTGGAACCGGACGCACTGGAACTAGATGCACTGGAACCAGGTGCACTGGAACCAGGCGCACTGTACCAAGCACACCGGAACCATGCGCACTGGAACCAGGTGCACTGTACCAAGCACACTGGAACCAGGCGCACTGTACCAAGCACACTGGAAGCAGAGGCACTGACTGATGGGGATACCAGCAGCTGGTGGAATTTAAACTCAGTGAATAAATCTGGAACTGAAAGCTGGTCTCAGTGACGGTGACCATGACACTGTCCTCAATTGTCCTAAAAAACTCATCCTTTTCACTAATGTCCTTTAGGGAGGGGAATCTGCCCTCCTCACCTGGCCTGGCCTATATGTGACTCCTGACCCACAGCAATGTCCTCTGAAATGGCCGAGTGAGGCACTCAATTCAGGGGCAATTAGGGATGGGCAACAAATGCTGGCCCAGCTCGTGTTGCTGACATTTGATTAAAGAATAGGCAAGGGAAGGTCCTCAGGTCATGGAAGATGTTTTATAACTCTGCTTTTTTGCCCCCTGGGGTTTCACTTCTCCCACTCGCCAGGATGTTGATTCAGCACCACATGCAGCTCTTTACCTCAGCAGTGACGGGTGCCCTGGTTCTCCCCTTGGCATGGCTCTCCGCCTCCCTGTGTGCCCACACACTGTCGGCTACGCACTTGTTGGCTGTTGCTACAGGAGGACCACGCTGACCAGCAGCTCCACTGCCCATTGGTGTAACCTGCTGCTCAGTGACGAGAAAACAGACACAGTTCACCGCTGCTCCATACAATCCCCCAACCCCCTATGCTCCTTCACATGCCCCACGTCTGCTGTGTGACTATCAGCCATCCCCATGGGACAGGGTTCTCTCCCCCTGCTCGTCCTGCTTCCCCCAAACCCCAACCCCTGCTGCCCCAGTGCCCATGTCCTGTCCAGTGAGCTGGCACTCCTGGCATCCCATTGGAGGTGGGTTAGCATTCATGAAGCTCCTATCTCTACTCGCTGTTATAGACTTGTTAATCCCAATGTCATCCCCCCTGAAGGGAAAACCCCACACATGGCACTAGCCATTCAGGAACCTGGAATCTTTACCACTTCACCAAGCCCCATCTCAACAGTACAGTAACAATCATCTACTGATCAAACACCTCTCACCCTCATCCTCAATCCACCCAGGGCACTCTTGGGCCTGGCACTATATTGGAAAGGGCTGGCTATGGTATGTACTGGTCTCTTGGGCGAATGCCAAAAGTAGCTTCAGTGGGGATGGGGGTAATGTGGAAGGGTTTGTAGCTCACTGGGGGAAGGAAGGGCTGGTTTGGTGTTGGAGTGGGGGTGGGGGAGTGGGGCAGATTTTTCCAGCCCCGCCCCCACTCCCTCAGTCCCCCTTGGCAGCCCGAGGTGGCAGCAGTGACAGGATGGTCTCCCCAACACACCTCACAGTGTGAGGCAGAGAAAGGATCCTCCAGTTAGTGAGGGGTTTGCCTGGCATTTTTGGACCTTTTTTATGTTCATGTGTTAACACCCCAACACTGAGCAGATTCCTTCAATTTTTTCAGTGGAATTTGGGGTAAGCCATTGGATTTCCAGGGGGTGTGACCCCATTGTAACTGGACCCTCTACAGTCCTTGGCTGGGAGGGGGAGAGAAGCGGGAAGGGAGGGACAGGAGAAGGTGAATCTCCTTGAAGAGCTTCAGCCAGGCGTTTGGAGAAGGTGCCGACCACTCGAGAGTGTTGGGAAGCTGGGTGAAGTGACTATACATTGACTCACCTTTGCCTTTGTTTTGAGGTTTGGATATTTCACAGGCTAGCCCCTGGAACATCATGGTGCACAGACACCGACATTGGCCATCCAGTTGGATCAACGTGCCACCGTTCATACACGGGGCACACTTACAGATACTGTACTCCGCTTCATAGTCAGACGTAGCTCGCTCCAGGTTCTGCCGGATCACTGAGGCATCCCTCATCGTGGTTGGCACCAAACTGTAGACTGGCTTCAACTGGCAAAGACAACATTGTAGCTTCAGTCACCAACGTGTGGTAGGAAATGATCATAGAATCATACAATGCAGAAGAGGCCCTTCAGCCCATCAAGTCTGTACCATTGAAACTACAATCAATCTGTGAAAGTCCCACTCTCCCGCACTTGGCCCATAGTCTCAAATGTTATGACATTTCAAGTGCTCATCCAACTACTTTATAAAGGTTGTGAGGTTTCCTGTCTCAACTCCCCTCCCAGGCAGCACATTCCAGAAGCCCACTGCCTCTGGGTGAAAAGGTTTTCCTCATAACTTCTCTAAACCTCCTGATCCTCACCTTAATATGATACTCTCCTGTTGTTGACCCTTCAAATAAGGAGAGCAGCTGCTTTCTATTCACCCCATCCTTAACCCTCATAATCTTATTCACCTCCACCAAGTACCTCTCCCTCCCCACACCCCACCTCCAGCCTTCTCTGTTCCAAAGAAAACAACCCAAGTTTATCTAGCCCCTCTTCATCTGCTGGTCAATCCAGGCTGTCCTCACATGACAGGAATGTCAGAATATTATGAATTGACATTTAGTACTCCTCACTCATTCTACACACAAACCAACTTGTAACCAACTTCCCCAATGCTCTCCCTGTCTCCATAATCTTTTAATACCCTTTATTTAAGTTTAAGACTTTAGTCTCAGATCCAAATTTCCCACCTTCAAACTGAAAGTGGGAATTATGCTATAGTATGGCTGCAGAGATTTTGGAATGCATTGGTTGTAATTTTCCAAAATTTTCTAGATCCCAGCAGACTAGAAAACTGCAAATACGACAGCAATATTCAGGAAAAGGAGTGAGACAGAAAACAGGAAAAAATGGCTAATTAATCTAACTTCTGTCATTAAGTCCATTATGAAAGAAATAGTAACAGGAAGTTTATAAAATAGCAACAGCAGAGTCTACATGGTTTTATGAAAGGAAAATAATGTTTGACAATTTTATTAGGGTTCTTTGAGGAGGAACAAGCAGGGTAAATAAAGGGGAACTAGTAGATGTGGTGTATATGGATTTCCATTTGACATTTGATCAGGTGCCACATAAAAGGTTAATACATAGGATAACAGCTCATGGTTTTGGGGGTGACAAGTTGGTATTGGCGGAGCACTGGCTGACTAATAGGAAGCAGAGTTACGGATAAATCAGTAATTTTAGATTGGCAAATTGTAACGAGTGACATACCACAGGGATTGGTGGTGGGGATTCAATTATTTATATTCAAAGAGTTGGATGAAGGGACTAATGGGATTGTAACAACATTTGTTTGTGATACAAAGAGAGGTAGGAAAGGAAGTTCTGAGGAGGATATAAAGAGCCCACAAAGGCATAGGACAGGGTAAGAGAGTTGGCAAAAAAATTGGCAGATGGACTAAAGTCTGGGAAGATGTGAGGCTGTCAATGTTGACATTTGGAATGGAAAAGCAGAATCTTGTTTAAACAGACGGAGATGCAGAATGCTGCGGTGCAGAGGGATCTGGGCATCATTCTATGTTAATCACCAAAAGGTCCAGCAAGTAATTAGGAAGGCTAATGGAATGTTGGCCTTTATCACAAGGGGGCTGGAGTATAAAAATAGGGACATCTTGGTACAGGGCTGTGGGAAACCAGCAGGTTACTGTAGACAGATCTTGTCTCTTTATTTAAGGAGAGATATTTATATTGAAAATAGTTCAGAAGAGGTTCACTAGGCTAATGCCTGGTTGCCTTTGAGGAAAGTTTGAGCAGGTTGCACTTCCTCTGATGGGAGTTTAGAAAGGTAACACTGAGGGATTGGATAGGGATAATGAGAACATGTTTCCTCAGTAAGATTTAGTATGATCCAGGAGGGCTTTGCACCCTGGAAGGAGAGCTCAGATTGTAACTGAAGTTTCAAAGATTATTAAAGGGAACTGACACAGAGTTGATTTGAAATGAAATACCATAGGACCGAAGGGGAATAAATAACTTGCATTTGGGGAAAAATGTTTCCCTTCCTTAGCAACGTGCTTGCCTTCAGCAAAGCACGGGTGGTACGGTGGCTCAGTGGTTAGCACTGTTGCCTGACAGTGCCAGGGACCTGGGTTCAATCCCACTCTTGGATGACTGTTTGTTTGTGTGGAGTTTGCATGTTCTGTCCATGTCTGTATGGGTTTCCTCCCAGAGTTAGGCTGCTTGGCAATGCTAAATAGGCTGTATTGTCCAGGGATGGGTGGGATGTCTTTGGGAAAGGGCACTGTGGACACAGAGATATACAGCATAGAAACAGACCTTTCAGCCCAATATGTCCATGCTCACCAGATATCCAATATAAACTTTGGCCCATATTCCTCCAAACCCTTCCTGGGAGTTGCTGAGGATCAAAGAGACCCTGGCATGTATAGACACTGGTCCCTTAAGATATCGGGCAGATGGATAAAGTGGTTAAGGAAGTATACTTGCTTTTGTTAACCAAGGCACAAGGTTTCAGTGCAGGGAGGTTAATGTTAGAACATATAAAACATTCGTTAGGCCATAGAGAGAGTATCATGTGCAGTTCTGGAATCCACATTATAGGAGGGATGTGATAGCCCTGCAGAGGAGATTAACCAGGATGTTGCCTGAGCTGGAGAGTTTCTGTTATGAAGAGAGATTGGACAGTTTGGGGTTGTTTTACTTGGAGCAGAGGAGACCGAGAGGGGACCTGACTGAGATGTATAAAATTATGAAGGGCACAGACAGGGTAGTCAGGAAGAAACATTTCCTCTTGATGGAGGGATCAATGACTGGGGTTGAGGAGGGTGGGGGGTGGTGGTGTTGATTAAAGGTGAATGGCAGCAGGTTTAGAGGGGATATGAGGAAAATGTTTTCACCCAGAAGGCGTTGGGAATCTGGAACACACAGCCTGTAAGGGTGGGGAGGGGCAGAAACCCTTATCACATTGAAGAAGTATTTAGATGTGCACTTGTGATGTCAAGACGTACAAGGTTATGGGCCAAGAGGTGGAAAATGGGATTAGAGTAGTTTGATACTTGTTTTTGACCAGCACAGACTCGATGGGCCAAAGGGCCCTTTTCTGTGCAGTAGATCTCTATGACTGCATGAATGCCTAAGTTGGACCCGCCTCTGCTCCATTTCTGGAGAGCAGATTCCATTCCCTAACACACGTGCTGTGTGAGAAGGGTTTTCTCACATCCCCCTGGCTTTGTTTGCCCATCGTTTTAAATCTCAGCCCCTCCACTTCTGGGAGCAGCTTTCTCCCAATCTATTCCGGCCAGCACCCCCCATGATGTCGAAAACCTCTATCAGATCCCCTCTCAGCCTCCTCTCTCCCAGGAGAACAGCCCCAACTTCTTCAATCTATCCTTATCACTGAGGTTTCTCGTTCCTGGAATCATTCCTGTGAATCGCCCCACACTGTCTCCAATGCATTCACATCTTTCCTATAATGTGACACCCACACGACTGTATAAAATCCTCCAACACACAACGCATCCCCCCACCACCCTCCTCAACCCCAGTCATTGATCCCTCCATCAAGAGGAAATGTTTCTTCCTGACTACCCTGTCTATGCCCTTCATAATTTTATACATCTCAGATAGCGTCTTGCACAATTTCAACATAATCTTGTGCTCTCGAAATCTATGTCCCTATTAAAGAACACTGTGAGTGTTATTAACTGCTCTCTCCACGTGTCCTACCACCCTCAACGATCTGTGCACATACACCCCCAGCTCCCTCTGCTCCTGCTCCCCCTCTAGAATTGCACCCCGTGTTGTACAGTGTCTTGCAAAGTTGTTCTAAAGTTGAACCCTCTGCATCTGTACTCAGCGTGCTGACCTGTTGCCTCACTAATGCTGCAGCGTGGATCAGTGAGCTGGCCCAGTCTGTGTATAGAGAGACATCGAGAGGCTGCTTTCTCTCAGACAGCAGCACATTTAGCTTGGTCAGAAATACTGTGTCACCGCCAGTTACAAATGACAGCACATCCTTGATGATGGGCTTTTCCGTTTTTGAAGCTGAAAAAAAACAGACGAGCTTTTAAAGTGAGCACGAAGAAGAACAGAAGTGGTTCTGGAGCTGCTGCTTCCTGCTGAGTAACACTGCTGAGGTTCGGTGCTTCATTTTGGGGATTCTGTAACCCTGCGCACAGGCTGCAGTACAGAGACCCCAGTGGAATAACTGAAGCAAGGCTCCCGGAGGGAATTCCCTGGGAGCTGAGGCAGCCAGGCAAAGGGCAGCAGGGGTATGGGAATGCTGCCACCTCCAGTTTCTCTGCAAGCTGCACTCACACCATCCTAATGATGACATTCTCACCATTACTTCATGGAGAAATAGGCCTGGAATTCACTCCCTAACAGCACTGCGTACAGACTGAACCCTAAGAATTGCAGCAGCTCATCGTCACATTCTCAGGGGTAAATCCATGATGCTGCAGTCAGGGACACCCACATCCTGTCAATAAAAAACAAAACAAAAAGAACACAGAACAATACAACACAGGAACAGGCCCATCAGCCCTCCAGGCCCTGCACCGACACATTCTGCCCTACTGTACTAAATCTCTATTCACTTACAGGATCCGAATCCCTCTATGGCCTTTCTACTCTTCTTTTCATTAAATACAAAGACAGACAGAGTGGGAAATAACACATTCCTGCACAGGACCTGGGCTTGGACTGTGCTGCTGTCCCTGTCCCTGGGAGTGTTTGATG
>NC_063334.1:125563453-125565741 GCF_021869965.1 Rhincodon typus
CTCCCTGTTTCTCTCTCTCTCCCTCTCTCTGTCTCTCTGTCTCTCTCTCTTTCTATCTCTCTCACTCTCTCTCCCCCCTCTCTCTCTCCCCCTTTCTGTCTCTCTCTGAGCCTTGGTGTATGGACCCAGTGAGTTGATCCTCACCCTGACCCTGCGGTCTGCCCTATTTCCAAAGGCTCCAAGACCTTCTTGCAGGGGGACCTGTACGATTCACAGTCATCCTCATCGCTGTAATCGCCACAATCATTGTCATCATTGCACTTGAGCCTCCTTTGGATACAGCGTCCTGCAGACAGAAAAACGCACAGATCACTCCTCCATATATCTGGACACACTGAAAGTACAAACGGAATCAGAATGCAGCAGCCTCTTTACAATTTGGTTACCTCAGAGTACAACAGGACCTTGATCAGACAGGCTGATAGGCCGAGGAGTGGCACTTGGAGTTTAGTTTAGGTCAATGTGAGGTGCTGCATTTTGGAAAGGCAAATCAGGGCAGGACTTACACACTTAATGGTAAGGTCCTGAGGAGTGTTGCTGAACAAAGAGAAGTTGGAGTGCAGGTTCTTAGTTCCTTGAAAGTGAAGTCACAGGTAGACAGGGTAGTGAAGTAGGTATTTGGTACGCTTGCTTTTATTGGTCAGTGCATTGAGTATAGGAGTTGGGAGGGTTATGTTGCAGCTGTACAGGACATTGGTTGGGCCACTTTTGGAATACTGTGTTCAATTATGGTCTCCCAGTAATAGGTTGTGAAACTTGAAAGGGTTCAGAAAAGATTTACAAGGATGTTGCCAGGTTTGGAGGGTGTGAGCTAGAGGGAGAGGCTGAATAGGCTGGGGCTATTTTCCCTGGAGCGTCGGAGGCTGAGGGGTGACATTATAGAGGTTTATAAAATCATGAGGGGCATGGATAGGGTAAATAGCCAAGGTCTTTACCCCAGGTTAGGATAGTCCAAAACTAGAGGGGCATAGGTTTAAGGTGAGAGGGGAAAGATTTAAAAGGGACCTAAGGGGAAACTTTTTCACACAGAGGGTGGTGCATATGTGAACGAGCTGCCAGAGGAAGTGGCGGAGGCTGGTACAATTACAACATTTAAAAGGCATCAGGATGGGTACGTGAATAGGAAGGGTTTAGAGGGATATGGGCCAAATGCTGGCAAATGGAACCAGATTAATTAAGGATACCTGGTTGGTATGGATGGGTTGGACCGAAGGATCTGTTTCCATGCTGTACAGCTCTATGACTTTATGACTCCATGGAGAAAGTTTGGTTGCAATTTCAGAATCCACCTCTAGATGTCAGGTGTGTCTTTATTATAGAGTCAAACAGTCATTAGAGGTCTACCTCACAGAAAAAGGCCCATGGAGTCTGTGTCAGTCAAAAACAACCACCAAATTATTCTTGTATCTCAGTCAGCTGTTATCAGCTTTGTTGTCCTCTCTCTAACAGACAGTAATGCCACAATGTCCAACCAGGGGTCACAGTCTAAGGATATGACTTAGACCATTTAGGGCTGAGCTGAGGAGAAATGTCTTCACCCAGGGAGTGGGGATCCTATGGAATTCTCTACCACAGGAAACTGTTGAGGCCAAAACATTGAATAATTTCAAGAAGGAGTTAGATGTAGTTCTTAGGGCTAAAGGGATGAAGTGTTTGGGGAGAAAGTGGAAACAGGGTACTAAGTTGGATGATCAGCCATGATCACATTGAATGGCAGAGCAGACTCAAAGGGCTGAATGGCCTACTCCTGCTCTCATTCTCTATGTTTCCATGTTATGGAAAAAAAATTATTCCTGTAAACAGTGAGGCATTCCTACTACAGTAAACATTGTTTTATCAACCGGCACTCTTGACAAACCGACCAAAAAAACCCCTCAAATACTGCGAGGTCCAAATATTTAAGCTGTAACTAAAGTATGATAGAGATGTGTAAATTCCCTGCGTTCCATTTCTATTACTTACTGTTGATGCTTTTACATCGATTCTTTGAGGGATGTTGATGTCTCGAAGTTTCGCTTGGTCAGGGTTCACTGTAGTAATGTCTATCTCTTGATTATTGGGAATATTTGATCATCTGGTACACTCCCACTCCCATAGGTGGCAGTTATTAAAAAGTTTGCTGTATATTTATTATTTTTGTATATTTAAGAGGATTTTCCGGGCTAAAATTCATTGTTTTATAGCCCAGATTTTTTTGTCAGTGTGACAGAGAACTGAAGACTTGGGACATGACACCAACACATCTGTTTGCAGGTCCCTCACTCATTGATTTTTTTTTTACTTGCCAG
>NC_063334.1:125566241-125566358 GCF_021869965.1 Rhincodon typus
TGGAGTTTGTGTAGGGGCTGGATTGTCCCAGTGCTCTATGGAGTTTGTGTAGGGGCTGGATTGTCCCAGTGCTCTATGGAGTTTGTGTAGGGGCTGGATTGTCCCAGTGCTCTATGG
>NC_063334.1:125566368-125579978 GCF_021869965.1 Rhincodon typus
GCTCTATGGAGTTTGTGTAGGGGCTGGATTGTCCCAGTGCTCTATGGCGGTTGTGTAGGGGCTGATCGTTTTTGAAGTGTGACGTGACAGGTGTGTGATTGCATGTGAGGTCTGACACAGGATACTTGTTCTCTGATGAAGGGGACGTGATGGTCCAGTGTATTATCACTGGACTGTTAATTCAGAGACCCAGATAACATTTTGGAGAACCAGGTTTGAATCCTGCCATGGCAGATGGTGGAATTTGAATTCAATAAATATCTGGAATTAAGAACCTACTGATGACCCTGAATCCATTGTCGATTGTTGGAAAAACCCATCTGGTTCACTAATGTCCTTCAGGGAAGGAAACTGCCATCCTTAACTGGTCTGGCTTATATGTGACTCCAGACCCACAGCAATGTGGTTGACTCTAAACTACCCTCTGGGCAATTAGGGATGGGCAATAAATGCTGCTTAGCCAGCCTTGCCCTCATCCCGTGAATGAATAAAGTAAAAAAAAAACTATCCATGTTTTCCACAAAGCAGCCCTGAACAAAGCAAAAGTAAGATATGAAGCAGGAGAAACAAGGAGGAAATCTCACAGAACAGCAGGCCCTTTTATTCAGGGGGCTCTCCCCATCTGAGACAGATCGCTGTGGTTCGCCAAATCGCAGTTCAGTCTGGACCCCTTTAAAAATGATGTATGAGGTGCAAAAGAAGCAATGGTGATGTGAAAAAATGCTTTTTCCCACACAAAGTAGTTAAGGGATTGGCAGAGGGAGGTGCAGGCTCAGTTGGATGAATGGCTGATTTGCAAAGCAGTGTGATGCAGCAGTATGGGTTCAATTCGTGGCTGAGGTTACCATGAAAGACCCTCCTTCTCAACCTCTCCCCTTGCCTGGGGTGTGGTGGCCCTCAGGTTAAACCAGCACCAGCTGTTTCTGTCTAATGGGAGAATGTGACAATGATGACTTTATCTTTACTAGTTATGGACTGGACTGCACTGCCTGGAAATGTGGTGGAGGCAGGTTCGATTAAGGCATTCAAGAGGGGCATTGGATGGTTATTTGGATAGAAATGGTGCACAGTTAATACGGGGAAAAGGCAGGAGATTGGCACAAGGTAGTGGAACCAGTGCAGGCATGATGGGCCAAATCTGTGATTTTGGTGCAGATTCCAGGATTCTTGATCGTATTACTGGGGTTTCCATGTGTGCGTGTTTCTGTGTGTGTGAAGGGCTGGTTTTGGGTCACAAACCCACACTTAGCATCCTCTGGCCTCCATAGTGGGGCTAGGCATGGTCTCCTCTTCCTTCTTGCAACCAGGGGTACATAATAAAGCTTGGCTGAGAGGCCAGACATCCATCACTTTGTGGAAACACGTGCATCCTAGCTCGATTGTCAGCTCTGACTGTCTTCTCTCTGCTGTCAATTTCACAATACTTATTTACATCAGAATAAGGGTTTTAAAGGGTTGCAGTTTCTGCTGTGGATAGAATGATTGATATTTATTGCCTAAATGAAAAGAAACTTTGAAACTACTAGAATGTTACCCAGTGAACAACTTTTGCTTAAAGTCTTTTTTTCACACATGCTACTGTCGCTCAAGATTCATCATTTATTAATAGAATACAGTGGGTGAAATTTATTTAATAGGAGCACAAAATGTAGAAGCAGAAATAGGCCTTTCAGCCCTTTGAATTTGCTCTACTGTTCAATGGGATCATGGCTGTTCTGATAATCCAAAACTCCACTTTCCTGCCTTTCTAAAATAACCCTTGATTCCCCTCCTGATCAAAACTCTGTCTATCTCTGCCTTGAATATACTTAATGACCCAGCCTCAACAGCCCACAGCAATAAAGAATTTTACAGATACGTTATCCTCTTAGAGCAAAAAAAAATCTTCCTGTAATTAATGTATTTGTTCAGAGGTTGTAACTTCACTCTTTAGGCCAGTATTTATTGCCCCGTCCCTAGTTGCCCCTTGAGAAGGTGGGGGTGAGCTGCCTTCTTGAACTGCTGCAGTCCATGTGCTGTAGTTACACTCACAATGCCCTTAGGGAGGGAATTCCAGGATTTTGACCCAGTGACACTGAAGGAATGGCAATATATCTCCAAGTCAGGATGGTGAGTGGCTTGGAGGGGAACTTGCAGGGGGTGGTGTTCCCATGTATCTGCTGCCCTTGTCCCTCTAGATGGAAGAGTTTGTAAGTTTGGAAGGTGCTGTCTGAGGGTCTTTGGTGAATTTCTGCAGTGCATCTTGTTGATAGTACACACTGCTGTTACTGAGCGTCGGTGGTGGAGGGAGTGGATGTTTGTGGATGTGGTGCCAATCAAACAGGGGCTTTGTCCTGGATGGTGTCAAGCTTCTTGAGTGTTGTTGGGGCTGCACCCATCCAGGCTAATGGGGAGTATTTCATCACACTCCTGACTTGTGTCTTGTAGATGGTGGACAGGCTTTGGGGAGTCAGGAGGTGAGTTACTCACTGCAGTATTCCCAGCTTCTGGCCTGCTCTTGTAGTCACTGTGTTAATGTGGTGAGTCCAGTTGAGTTTCTGGTCAATGGTAACCCCCATATTGATAGTGGGGGATTCAGGAGGCCTGGGATTTGTATTGATTGGATGTGGAAATGATAAAGCCTGGCAAGGGATGGTGGCTCGTGGGTATGAGAAGCTATGGAAGGGGGTAGGTAGGTGAAAGGTCATGAAGTTGTATGGATGAAGCATGGGGAGCATTAGGAGGTGCGAGTGGTGATGGCTGGAGGGTTGAGGGTGGTTCTATTTTTATTATAACCAGGACCAGCCCCATTGTGGGCCTGTTAAACAGCTTTCATCAGCTCCTGGCAGCTACAACTGCTTACAAACTACAAACCTGAGGAGGGTTAGCTGAGCTGGGAAATTCCCAGGTTCCTGCTCTCCATTGTGGAATGAAACTGGAACTCAGCGTCTGTGTGTCTTTCCCCCAGTGAGGCTGCAGCACTCACTCTGGACCAGAATTGGAAAACTTACCTCCTCAGAATTGACGGAAGGTCCCAGAATCTTGCGATCTGAAATGACAAAAGTTGCAGGAAACAAATGTAACTAACTACTAAATAATACAAATTGCTGAAACCAGGAATTCTGACAATTTATCCATCGTGTTAGCTAACTGATTGTCTGGTTGGCATGATGTCTGTTTGAATATTGAGATTTACATCGTATGGCTGTGTATCTGTAACAATACTTTCTACTTTAAGTTTCAGATTTCAAAATCTGCAGCTCTTATTTTAATTGTTGTCTTCACCAAGGAGAGTCATGGGAAATGGGACCAGTGTTGGCCCCACCCATTTCCCATTCAGCCCTAACCCAGTCAGATGCAGAGAGGAACTTCCTTTATTTAATTCTGACAGTAAGCCTCAGTCCTTCACCTACAATCCTCTCCGTGGTGTCATTTCAGTTCCCCATTCCGATCATACTGTAACTTCATGGATTGGCAATGCCAATGGGTGCCAACTGACAGACAATGTTGGACTAGGGGTGCCTGTGCCCAACAGGGACTGGATTGAGTGAGGGAGAGTTTGAGGAAGAGTTAGAATTCCTGCTTCAACAGTGATTGAATGGAACTTTTATTCCCAATTGCTTCATCCGGCTGCTAATGGTCAGCCTCCCTGTTCACATATCCCATCGTTGTCTCCTGCTCTGACCATTACCACGTGTTCCCAGGTGGAACACAGTTAACATCCAGACTGTGAGGTAGCCATCCGTCACCACACCAACCTGGAGCTGTAACCACCTCTTACATTTATCTCTCCATGTCCTTCTACTTTGATCGAAATGACATTGCATTGAGGAATTTTTGCCAAATTCTTCCTGGACCAATTCTTTGAAGGGGGTGGCCATGCTGAGAACCTCATGAATCTACAAAATCAATGAGGAGGCCCCACCTTATTTCAGGATATCAGGAAACCAGATTGTGGTAAATGAGGAAGTGACTTTGATGCAATGGTGTGCTTTCAGGAGCTGAACAAATCACTTTTAGAATTGCAGAAACTGGCCGCAAACAGAATGACCTATATTGCTGTGACCTCCTAGACAGCCACTATTTGGATGAACAGGTCAAGTCTATCATGCTCCTAGGAGATCATGTAATGAACCCGCAGAGACTGACTACTCCCGAAAATCGAATGGCTGAATTTTTTTTTGACCAGCACATGTGGATGAATACAGCAGTGAAACATCTGCACTGTCTCTTCCTTGGCTCAGTGCATGTTTAAGTTACCTTTGTAGCCCAGATTTCACACTACCCAATTACGTAATTGATTATGCCACCATAAACCTGAATAGTTTCTAATAAGCTCTGTTGGTGGATTATTGAAGTTTACTTGTAGAAAATGGTCTTTAGCTTATCTCCAAATAAATCAATTTGCACAGAAAACAAACAACCGCGTATAGCTTACATTATGCCAATGTCAACTGCCCACTGTTATAAGGGATTGTAAAAAATTCTGTTGTGCCAAACTGTTACCAGAGGATAAAGAATACAACTCACCACCTCAGAGTCAGATTAATCAAAGATGGGCAAGTGATGCCAACCTTCTGGGAATGGAAGAGAATTCCCTAAATGTTGGCACTCTGAGCTTTTCAGTCCATCAGTTGAGGCTGGATTTGAATGCAGAGGTAAAACAGCACTGAACTATCTGGCTCCCATGTGTAGCTTTTTCTTTTATCCATCAAACCTTGCATCCTCTTTCCGGTTTTGGTTGGAATGAATTCTTACCTTCTGGTTTCATTGGTGGAAGAGGCGGTGGCAGCTGCCCAACACTTTGGACATCATCGTAGTTTTCGTCCTCTTCCTCTTCTGCTGTCGGGCTGTCAACAAGAAAGAAGGTTTGTCAAGGGAAGTACAAATGGTGCATGAACGCTTTGCCTCGCTGTGTGGTTTAGCTCTGTGAATGTGGTAGTCACTCACACAGAAGGGGCAGGCAGTCACATTGTGGTAATGTCACTGGGCTAGTCATCCTGAACCCTCGGTTAATGTTGTGTGGCATTGGAGTAATGGGATAAGGGCATTGCTGGCTAGGCAGCATTTATTGCCCATCCCTTATTGCCCAGAGGGCAGTTATGAGTCAACCACATTGGTATGGGTCTGGAGTCACATGCAGGCCAGACCAAGTAAAGTTTCCTTCCCCAAGGGACATTAGTGAACCAGATGGGTTTTTCCTGACAATCAACAATAGATTCACGATCATCATTAGACTCTTAATTCCAGATATATATTGAATTCAAATTCCACCATCTGCCAAGGCGGGATTCAAACCCAGGTCCCCAGAACGTTATCTGGGTCTCTGAATTAACAGTCCAGTGATTATACCAATAGACCATCACCTCCTGCCATGCCAGATGGTGAAATTTGAATTCAATACTTTCTTTTATATCTGAAATCCCAAAGCCAATGGTAACCATGTAAACATTGTCTTTTGTTGTAAAATAAACATCTGGCTCACTGTTGTCCTTACCCAGTTGTTGTGAAGATGCCAAATATTTATGAATTGGAAGTAGGAAGCTAAAATGTGTGGTCCCTTTAACAGGTAAAGTGCTTTTAAGCTTAAACAGAAGGTGGAAGCTGCTGGGAAATAGTACAGACAGTTTTAAAATTGCAACATGTATCCACTGGCTGTGTGAGTGGAAACCTTAGACTTGTTTTGATCTTTTGATGAGTTTGAATTTGGCCAATTAATTTAAATTAAGCACCTAGATACAGAAAGCCAATTGAATTTAAACCTGATGATGTTGACAAATTTGAACCAATCCTACGTAAGAAATATTATTATGTCATTATGGGTATAAAGATGAAGGCATTTGGAAAATCAAGAGAGAACCATTTGCCATCTGAGGGGAGAGCCAAACTTCAGCTGCACTGAAAGCAAGTCTATCATGTGAGATACAAATAAAATTATTGAGCTCTCTGAAAAGACTCATCAAAGGTACCACAGCATTTTAGCTCAAAGTCCTCACCAAAGAAATTAAAGAGGAAAACATCCAAGACAGCAGAACCATTGGAAGAAAGGCATTTGTGACAGATGATCAATGGAAAAGATGGAACTTTCTGGAAGACACATTCTGTGTGAATTTGGAGAGATTAAGTTTTAATTTATTGTTGTCTTATTAATTGGGTTTATATAAGTGGGACTTGTGTTTATTTGAACAGCATTCTGAAAGAATTTAGTTCACTTAGGGAATAGTTAGTAGTCTAAGGGGGAATTGTTTGTTTTGTTTTTTTTCCTATTCATTTTGTGGGATGTGGGCATTGCTGGCTGGCACAGCATTTCTTGCCCATCCCTAGTTGCCCCTTGAGAAGGTGGGGGTGAGCTGCCTCCTTGAACTGCTGCAGTCCATGTGCTGTGGATTGACCCACAATGCCCTTAGGGAGGGAATTCCAGGATTTTGACCCAGTGACAGTGAAGGAACAACAATATATTTCCCAGTCAGGATGGTGAGTGACTTGCAGGGGAACTTGCAGGGGGTGGTGTTCCCATGTATCTGCTGCCCTTGTCCTTCTAGATGGGAGTGGTCTTGGGTTTGAAAGGTGCTGTCTGAGGATCTTTGGTGAATTTCTGCAGTGCATCTTGTAGATAGTACACACTGCTGTTACTGAGTGTTGGTAGTGGAGGGAGTGGATGCTTGTCGATGTGGTGCCAATCAAGCGGCTGCTTTGTCCTGGATGGTGTCGAGCTTCTTGAGTGTTGTTGGAGCTGCACCCATCCAGAAAAGTGGGGAGTATTCCATCACACTCCTGACTTGTGCCTTGTAGATGGTGGAGAGGTCTTGGGGAGTCAGGAGGTGAGTTGTTGCTGTACTTGCTGCTGTATTCCCAGCTTCTGGCCTGCTCTTGTAGCCACTGTGTTTATGTGGTGAGTCCAGTTGAATTTCTGGTCAATGGTAACCCCCAGGATGTTGATAGTGGGGGATTCAGTGATAGTAACACCATTGAATGTCAAGGGATGGTGGTTATTGGTGAGTTGTTTAATTGTCCACCACCATTCACCACTGGATGTGGCAGTGGAATTACTTCATTCTAACTTCATTTGTGGTTCTTCCACTGTTTTTTATGCAATTTGGGTTGACAGGGTGGAGTTTGCTGTTGTTGCTCCCAGTGCCTCATTCAATGTTGGGCAGTCTGTCTGTTTCAATCCTTTCTTTAGATTTCTAGTGTTCTGACGCAACAGAGTGGCTTACTGCATCATTTTAGAGGGCAGTTAAGAGTTACAGTTACATCACTAAGTTTGGAGTCACAAGTTGGCCAGATCAGGCAAGGAGGTTAGACTTCCTTCCCTAGTGAGCCAAATGGGTTTTTATGATAATTGACAGTGGCTCTATGGTTGCCATTAGGCTAACTTTTAACTCCAAATTTATGCAGAACTGAAATTTCACCCTCTGCCATGTGGGAATTGAATCATGTCCCAGAGTATTAGCCTGGAGCTCTGGGTTATTAGTACATTAAAAGTACCACTGTGCCACCTCCTTCCCTATTTGGAATCTGATTGACAAGTTTGGTGAAATGGATGCCGGAGTTGAGGTTAAAATCAGATCTTATTGAATGGTGGAGCAGGCTGGAAGGACCAAGTGGCCTACTCCTGCTGCTTGTTTTTCTGTTCACTTTAATGTGTGAGTGCCTACCAGAGAGTCTGGGAGTCATCCAATCTCATCTTGTGTCAGACACTTGCACTTATCTTAGATAACAAGGTGTACAGCTGGATGAACACAGCAGGCCAAGCAGCATCAGAGGAGCAGGAAAGCTGATGTTTCGGGTCTAGACCCTGCTTCAGCTGTCTGTGACGAATGTTTACAGACCATGAACTTGAGTTAAACTGTTCCCTGAGGTGAAAACAGACTGCCTTAAATGACTGCACCCATTCAGGCTCTTGGGATTTTAAAACAAGTGCTGTGTGAGTAAACTCTATTTGTGATAACAATAAATACTGAAGAATGGAGAGAAAGAAGTTCTCTTATATTTAGTGTGTCTTGTTATTGTTTAATTCAATGCAGTAAAACAAATAATTCTTCTTTCATTTTTTACTTTTGGAATTCTAGTTCTGATTCATGGGGAGATCCCTTTCCTATAATATTGTAACATAGTGCATAAATTATTAGTGTCTTTTGTGGGAGCTTGCTGTGCACAAACTGGCTGCAATATTTTTGGCACTTTACAAGCATTCCATTAGCTGTTAAGCATCTTGGGACACCCCATGATAGATTGGGGTGAAAAAAAAAAGACGGTTTTACAATCTATCATGGGACATTGGTGTCGCATTTCCTTTCCATCCCTCATTCCCTGGAGAGCACTTAAGACTCGATGAAGTGGGGCTGGAGGTTGTATTTAGGACAGATTGTGTTATGGAGGGGGAATGGCTGAACCCCTCTGATAGTTAAACCAAAACAAAAGCCCCAACCTGTTATGACAAGACTAGATGTTCCCCTCCAATAATTACCCCTGAAACACACAGAGAAGCTCACCTTTCCCCTTGTAGTCTGTTAAAAGAGTGATTAAAAGAAAGAAACTTCCTGATCCCCACTTTACAAATAACAAGAAATAATTTATTTGTTTAACCCTAACACTGAACCAATTAACAGAATTACAAACTAGGCACTGTGGGCCATCAACAGCAGCAGAATTGTATTCCAGCACAATCTGTAACCTCATGGCCCGGCATATCCCCCACTCAACCATTACTGTCAAGCGAGGGGATCAACCCAGCCTCAATGGAGAGTGCAGGAGGGCATGCCAGGAGCAGCACCAGGCATACCTGAAGATGAGATATCAACCTGGTGAAGCCACCAAACAGGACTACTTGCATGCTGAGCAGCAAGTGATAGACAGAGCTAAGTGATCCCACAACCAATGGATCAGATCTAAGCTCTGCAGTCCTGCCACATCCAGTCATGAATGGTGGTGGGCAATTAAACAATTCACTGGAGGAGGAGGCTCCACAAATATCCCCATCCTCGATGATGGAAGGGCCTAGCACATCAATGCAAAAGATAAAGCTGAAGCATTTGCAGCAATCTTCAGGCTGAAGTGCCAAGTGGATGATCCATCTCGGCCTCCTCCAGTTGTCCCCAGCATCACAGATACTAGCCTTCAGCCAATTCGACTCACTCCATATGATATCAAAAAATGGTTGGAACCGCTGGATATTGCAAAGGCTATGGGCCCTAACAACATTCCGGCAATAGTACTGAAGACTTGTGCTCCAGAACTTGCCGCTCCCCTAGCCAAGCTGTTCCAGTACAATTACAACACTGGTATCTACCCGACAATGTGGAAAATTGCCCAGGTACGTCCTGTACGTAAAAAGCAGGACAAATCCAACCCGGCCAATTACCGCCCCATCAGTCTCCTCTCGATCATCAGTAAAGTGATGGAAGGTGTCAGTAACAGAGCTATCAAGCAGAACCTGCTCAGCAATAAACTGCTCAGTGACGCCCAGTTTGGGTTCCGCCAGGGCCACTCAGCTCCTGACCTCATTCCAGCCTTGGTTCAAGCATGGATAAAAGGGCTGAATTCCAAAGGTGAGGTGAGAGAGACGGTGCTTAACATCAATGCTGCGTTCGACCAAGTGTGGTATCAAGGAGCCCCAGCAAAACTGGAATCAATGGGTATCGGGGGCAATGGCTATTAGGGGGCAATGGCTGGAGTCATACCTGATACATAGGAAGGTGGTTGTGGTTGTGGGAGGTCAATCATCTCAGCTCCAGGACATCTCTGTAGGAGTTCCTCAGTGTAGTGTCCTCGGCCCAACCATCTTCAACTGCTTCATCAATGACCTTCCCTCCATCGTAAGGTCAAAAGTGGGGATGTTTGCCAATGATTGCACAGTGTTCAGCACCATTCATGACTCCTCAGATACTGAAGCAGTCTGTGTTCAAATGCAACAAGATCTGGAAAATACCCACGCTTGGGCTGACAGGTGGCAAGTGACATTCACGCCACAGAAAAGCCAGGCTATGACCATCACCAATAAGAGACAATCTAACCACAATCCCCTGACATTCAATGGTGCTGCCATCACTGAACCCTCTCTATCAATAACTTGGGGGGCGGGGTTTATCATTGACTAGAAACTGAACTGGCTTTGCCACATAAACACAGTGGCTACAAGAGCAGGCCAGAAGCTGGGAATAGTGCAGCGAGTAACTCACCTCCTGACTCCCCAAAGCCTGTCCACCATCTACAACACACAAGTCAGGAGTGTGATGGAATACTCCCCACTTGCCTGGATGGGTGCAGCTCCAACAACACTCAAGAAGCTGGACACCATCCAAGACAAAGCAGCCCACTTCATTAGCACAACATCCATAAACATCCACTCCCTCCACCACCGACGCTCAGTAACAGCAGTGTGTACTATCTACAAGATGCACTGCAGAAATTCACCAAAGGTCCTTAGACAGCACCTTCCAAACCCAAGACCACTTCTATCTAGAAGGACAAGGGCAGCAGATACATGGGAACACCACCCCTTGCAAGTTCCCCTCCAAGCCACTCACCATCCTGACTTGGAAATATATCCCCGTTCCTTCACTGTCTCTGGGTCAAAATCCTGGAATTCCCTCCCTAAGGGCATTGTGGGTCAACCTACAGCACATGGACTGCAGTGGTTCAAGAAGGCAGCTCATCCCCACCTTCTCAAGGGGCAACTAGGTACGGGCAATAAATGCTGACCCAGCTAGTGATGCCCACATCTGATGAGTGAATTAAAAATAAAGTCAACGAAAGTAGTTAGGTAGGTGCGGGAAGCAGTTAGGAAGGCCAGTGGTATATTTGCCTTCACTGCAAGAGGATTTGAGTTCAGAAATAGGGAAGCCTTCTTGCAGGACCTTGGTGAGATCACATCTTTCTTCCTCAGTCAGGATGTATTTGCCATACAGGGAGGGCAGCAGATTTTCACCAGACTGATAGCAGGGATGGTAGGACTTAAGAGGAGCGATCAGAGTCATAGAGGGAGTCCGTCGGCCCACCATATCTATGCCAACCAACCTACACCAAACTACACTAATCCCATTTAGCTGCACTTGGCCCATAGCCCCTACTGTACCCTGGCATTTTACGGATTGGTTTGATTGGACCTGTATTCTTTTTTCTTAATTCATTCATGGATGTGGCTGTCACTGGCTAGACCAGCATTTATTGTCCAGCGGGCAGTTAAAAGTCAACCACATTGCTGTGGGCCTGGAGTCACATGCAGGCCAGACCAGGTGAGAATGGCAGATTTCCTTCCCTGAAAGACAGTAGAGAGCCGAATGGGTTTTTCCTGGCACTCAACAATGGTTTCATAGTCACTATTAGACTCTTGTTTCCAGGTGTAGAATGTGGGAGGTAAGGGTCACCACTAGTGTCCCCACTGACTTCATCTGCGGGAAGTGCACTCAACTCCAGCTCCTTGGAAACCATGTTAGGGAACTGGAGCTGGAGCTGGATGAACTTCGGATCATTCGGGAGGCTGAGGGGGTAATTGAGAGGAGTTACGGGGAGGTAGTCACACCTCAGGTACAGGAAAAAAGTAGATGGGTTACAGTCAGGGGACGGAAAGGGAACAGGGAGACAGTGCAGGGATCCCCCTGCGGCCGTTCCCCTCAAAAACAAGTATACCGTTTTGGATACTGTTGGGGGGCACGACTTACCAGGGGTAAGCCATGGGGTACAGGTCTCTGGCACAGAGTCTGTCCCTGTTGCTCAGAAGGGAAGGGGGGAGAGGAGGAGAGCATTAGTCATTGGGGACTCCATAGTTAGGGGGACAGATAGGAGATTCTGTGGGAACGAGAGAGACTCGCGGTTGGTATGTTGCCTCCCAGGTGCCAGGGTCCGTGATGGCTCGGATCGTGTTTTTGGGATCCTTAAGGGGGAGGGGGAGCAGCCCCAAGTCGTGGTCCACATAGGCACCAACGACATAGGTAGGAAAAGGGATGGGGACGTAAGGCAGAAATTCAAGGAGCTAGGGTGGAAGCTTAGAGCTAGAACAAACAGAGTTGTTATCTCTGGTTTGTTACCCGTGCCACGTGCGAGCGAGGCGAGGAATAGGGAGAGAGAGCAGTTGAACACGTGGCTACAGGGATGGTGCAGGAGGGAGGGATTCAGATACCTGGATAATTGGGGCTCATTCTGGGGTAGGTGGGACCTCTACAAACGGGATGGTCTACACCTGAACCAGAGGGGTACCAATATCCTGGGGGGGAAGTTTGCTAATGCTCTTCGGGAGGGTTTAAACTAATTCAGCAGGGGGATGGGAGCCTGAATTGTAGCTGCAGTGTACAGGAGGTTGAGAGTAGTGAGGTCAAAAGTAAGGTTTCAAGGTCGCAGGAGTGTACCGGCAGGCAGGAAGGTGGTTTGAAGTGTGTCTACTTCAATGCCAGGAGCATCCGGAATAAGGTGGGTGAACTTGCAGCATGGGTTGGTACCCGGGACTTCGATGTTGTGGCCATTTCAGAGACATGGATAGAGCAGGGACAGGAATGGTTGTTGCAGGTTCCGGGGTTTAGATATTTCAGTAAGATCAGGGAAGGTGGTAAAAGAGGGGGAGGTGTGGCATTGTTAGTCAAGGACAGTATTACGGTGGCAGAAAGGACGTTTGATGACAACTCGTCTACTGAGGTAGTATGGGCTGAGGTTAGAACCAGGAAAGGAGAGGTCACCCTGTTGGGAGTTTTCTATCGGCCTCCGAAAAGTTCCAGAGATGTCGAGGAAAAGATTGCAAAGATGATTCTGGATAGGAGCGAAAGTAACAGGGTAGTTGTTATGGGGGACTTTAACTTTCCAAATATTAACTGGAAACACTATAGTTCGAGTACTTCAGATGGGTCAGTTTTTGTCCAATGTGTGCAGGAGGCTTTCCTGACACAGTATGTAGATCGGCCAACAAGAGGCGAGGCCACATTGGATTTGGTACTGGGTAATGAACCAGGCCAGGTGTTAGATTTGGAGGTAGGTGAGCACTTTGGTGATAGTGGCCACAATTCGGTTACGTTTACTTTAGCGATGGAAAGGGATGGGTATATACCGCAGGGCAAGACTTATAGCTGGGGGAAAGGCAATTATGAGGCGATGAGGCAAGATTTAGGATGCACAGGATGGAGAAGGAAACTGCAGGGGCTGGGCACAATTGAAATGTGGAGCTTGTTCAAGGAACAGCTACTGTGTGTCCTTGAGAAGTATGTACCTGTCAGGCAGGGAGGAAGTGGTCGAGCGAGGGAACCGTGGTTTACTAAAGAAGTTGAATCTCTTGTCAAGAGGAAGAAGGAGGCTTATGTAGAGATGAGGCGTGAAGGCTCAGTTAGGGCGCTTGAGAGTTACAAGTTAGCCAGGAAGGACCTAAAGAGAGAGCTAAGAAGAGCCAGGAGGGGACATGAGAAGTCTTTAGCAGGTAGGATCAAGGAAAACCCTAAAGCTTTCTATAGGTATGTCAGGAATAAAAGAATGACTAGAGTAAGATTGCGGCCGGTCAAGGACAGTAGTGGGAAGTTGTGCGTGGAGTCCGAAGAGATAGGAGAGGTGCTAAATGAATATTTTTCGTCAGTATTCACACAGGAAAAAGACAATGTCGTCGAAGAGAATACTGAGATACAGTCTATTAGACTAGACGGGATTGAGGTTCA
>NC_063334.1:125580478-125599478 GCF_021869965.1 Rhincodon typus
ATGAACTGTTCGAGCTCCTCGTGGGAGCACGAGGTGGCGCCGATACAGTCATCAATGTAACGGAGGAAGAGGTGGGGTTTAGGGCCAGTGTAGCTACGGAAGAGGGATTGTTCCACGTAACCTACAAAGAGGCAGGCATAGCTTGGGCCCATGCGGGTACCCATGGCCACCCCCTTTGTCTGTAGGAAGTGGGAGGAATTGCAAGAGAAGTTGTTGAGGGTGAGGACGAGTTCGGCTAAGTGGATGAGGATGTCAGTGGAGGGGGACTGGTCGGGCCTGCGGGACAGGAAGAAGCGGAGGGCCTTTAGGCCATCTGTATGGGGAATGCAGGTGTATAGGGACTGGACGTCCATGATAAAGATGAGGTGTTGGGGACCGGGTAATTGGAAGTTCTGGAGGAGGTGGAGAGCGTGGGTGGTGTCACGGACATAGGTAGGGAGTTCCTGGACCAAGGGGGGAGAAAATGGAGTCCAGATAGTTGGAAATCAGTTCGGTGGGGCAGGAGCAGGCGGAGACAATGGGTCGACCAGGGCATTCAGGTTTGTGGATTTTGGAAAGGAGATAGAAGCGGGCAGTGCGGGGTTGGGGAACGATGAGGTTGGAGGCTGTGAGTTACCTGCTTTTTTGTCTCCTTTCCCTTTGTAATTAAAGGAGTTTTCCAGTCCTGTGGGTCATTTCCAGAATCGAAAGATTCCTGGAGGATTCCTTCCGGTCCTTCCACTATCTCTGCAGCTACTTCCCTGAACATTCACAGCTGCATCCCACCAGATTTAAGGGTCACATTAGTATGGAGCCCCACGAGTTTCCTGAGCATATTTTCTCTGCTGGTAGTTACTATATTTATTTTCTCTCCTCCTTTTGCCCCAGAATAATTAGTAATTTTGGCATGTTATTCGTATCATACTGTGAAAACTGATGCAAAACTTTTATTCAACCCCTTATTCAATGTACCAACACAGATATAGAAAAATAGAATTTCAGAGCAGGAGTAGGCTATTCAGTTCTTTGATCCTGTGCCAACATTTGATATAATCATGGCTGGTCCTTTAACTCCATGTCATACTCCTGCTTTCTGCCATACACTTTTAATGCCTTGAATATCTAAATATTTATCTCTTTCTTGAGTATATTCCATGACAGAATCCACAGCTTCCTGTAAAAAGACAATCCCCCAGTTTCATATTCATTGAGCAAAAACATCTTTCCTCATCTCGGTCCTAAATGGTCTATCCTGAGACTGTGTCTCAGGTTCTAGACTCCCCCTGACCAGAGGTAACATTCTGCCTGAACCTAGTCTGTGCAGCCCTGTTCGAATGTTACAACTTTTAATCAGGTTCCTCTTTCATTCGTCTGAATTTTATTGACCACAGCTCCATAGGTGGTGACTGTGTCCCTCCTCTCCCCCTTTAACTTCCTCTCCAGCCCTGAGGAGATGTCTTGAACTCCAGTAACTGGATGGGCACAGCCTCCTGGACACTCGCTGATGGTTACAGGGAACCATTTCTATTTTCTGAGTTGCACTGTCCCCCTGTAGTGCTACATTCGGATTTCCCCTTCCCCCACCCCAGTGTAGTAAGGAGCCGTGGTCAGTTTGCTCAGTCCCCACTCTCGCCCACACAACTTGCTAGATTACTGCAAACTGTTGGACAATTGCAGGGACCTAAGTTCCTCAGTTGTAACCCCCTGGCTCCTCATTCCGCATTCTCACCTTCCTGTCCCTGATCACTGATTCAATTTGAATGACCTCAGCTGAGGGGTGTGACCACCTCCCAGGGCATAGTGTCCAGGTAACATTCCCCGTCCCTGACATGAAGCGATGTCTGCACCTCAGTCCTGATGCTCCTCTAGCTACCGACGCATCAGCCTCTCTGCAACATACAAGCAACAGAGGACAGACATGGTTCAAATCCCTTGAGGAAATGAGAAATATCAGGTTCACAGCCAGGACTGTGGGTTTCTGAAATCTTTCACCATCTTCCCCCAGCAGAGGGCTTTTCTCTCATGATGGGTATCTGGGCCTCTCTATCTCTCTCTCTGTCTCTCTATCTCTCTCTCTCTGCAGCTCCCCCACTCCCTAAATGTCTCTCTCTCTCTCTCTGTCTCTGTCTGTCTCGGTCTCTGTCTCTCTCTCTCTCTGTCAATATTTCTCTAGCTCTGTCTCCGTCTCTCTACCTCTTTCCTTATCTACCTCTCACTCTCTCTGTGTCTACCTCTCTCTGTGTCTCTCTCTCTATCTATTTCTCTCTCTCTCTCTATCTATCCTTCTCTCATGATGGGTATCTGGGCCTCTCTCTATCTCTCTCTCTGTCTCTCTATCTCTCTCTCTCTCTCTGCTTTCTGTCTCTGCAGCACGCCCACTCCCTAAATGTCTCTGTCTCTCTCTCTCTCTGTCTCTCTCTCTCTCTCAATCTTTCTCTAACTCTGTCTCTGTCTCTCTACCTCTTTCCTTATCTACCTCTCACTCTCTCTGTGTCTACCTCTCTCTGTGTGTCTCTCTCTCTAGCTATCTATCTCTCTCTCTCAATCACTCTTAGGTCAGGTGCAGCAAGATTTATTTATACAGAATTCTAAAAAGAACAACTACAGCTGATTTAAAAACACTCTCCCAATTCATGGGGAAATGATGGCCTCGTGGTATTATTGCTGGACTTTTAATCCAGAGAGCCAGGTAATGTTCTGGGCAAAAAAACCCCAAAGAACTGCGGATGCTGTAAATCAGGAACAGAAACAAAGTTGCTGGAAAAGCTCAGCAGGTCTGGCAGCATCTGTGGAGGAGAAAACAGAGTTAACGTTTCGGGTCCGGTCACCCTTCCTCATGTTCTGGGCGTCTGGGTTTGAATCCTGCCACATAAGATGGTAGCATTTGAATTCAATAAAAATTTGGAATTAAGAATCTAATGAATCCATTGTCAATTGTCGGAAAAACCCATCTGGTTCACTAATGCCCTTTAGGGAAGGAAACCACCATCCTTACCTGGTCTGGCCTACATGTGACTCTAGACCCACAGCAATGTGGTTGACTCTTAACTGTCCTCTGGGCAATTAGGGATGGGCAATAAATGCTGGGCCCAGCCAGCGATGCCCTCATCCCATGAATTAATAAAAAAATAAAACTTTTGGTTATGTCTGGCCTGCACCAATCAGACTTACCTTCTGCAAAAGCACATTCTCAGAGCCAGTGAGGTAAGTGGAACAGGAGGCTGGAACAGGGAGTAGATGAGGAGTGAAACAGGGAGTGGACGAGGAGAGTGGAACAGGAGAGTGGAAACAGTGAGTGAATGGATCAGTAAGGTGCACATGAAGGGGTGATCCCACCCAGAGTGAGACACGGCCCGAGTGAGTTCATTGGTCAGTGATAGCTATTAATTTGACTCTATTACAGGTTACTTTCACATCAAAGGTAAATAGGGGAAATATTTACAGGCTGCAAACTAAAAGACCAATATGAAATTTTTAAAAATGAAATTAAGAACTAAGTATGTGGGAACATATCTGTTAACTAAGGATTAATGGGTTGAAATTGCAAACTCATTAACTGCATCTTATTTGTTCAGTTCTCGATAAATCTCATTACTATTTTGTGACTATTTCCTGATCCAACTGCCAAACAGTACAATTTGCATCTATCCAGATATGTATAAATACTGCATGTGTATTATAACTGTTTGCTCTTCCCAGACTGTCCTTGCTGTCAGTAGGAAAACCAGCCCGTGTACAAAAAGAAGATATTGTTTGATTTACAAAAATGTGTCTGTGTGGTCCTCAAAGAATCCGGTTGTATAATCTTCGACAAGTAATTGAAATAGTGATGCTGGGCCAGGCAATATGTCCTGAAGAAGGGTCCCGACCCAAAACATCGACTCTTCTGTTCCTCTGATGCTGCCTGACCTTCTGAAGGCCTCCAGCTGCACACTGTATTGGATACGTCATATCTGCACGCTGTGGGGGCTTTTTCTTCCCCACCTTTATTCATTCATGGGACGAGGGCGTCACTGGCCAGGCAGCATTTATTGGCCATCCCTAATTACCCAGAGGGCAATTTAGAGTCAACCACATTGCTGTGGGTCTGGAGTCACATGTAGGCCAGACCAGGTAAGGATGGTAGTTTCCTTCCCTAAAGGGCATTAGTGAACCTGATGGGTTTTTCCCAACAACCCACAATGGATTCATGGTCATCATTAGATTCTTAATTCCAGATATTTGTTGGATTCAAATTCCACCATCTGCTGTGGCAGGATTCGAACCCAGGTCCCCAGAACGTTATCTGGGGTCTCTGGATTAACAGTCCAGTGATAATACCACTAGGCCATTGCCTTCGCATGGAGGCAGTGTGGACCCCATTGTGGTTCAGGATGAGCACACCTGTACCAAGTGTTGGAGCGAGAAGGTGCAGTTGTTGTGGGTCCATGTGGGTAACTATGACATCGGTAAAAAGAGGAAAGAGGTTCTGCTGAGGGACTAAGAGCAGCTCGGGGCTAAATTGAAAATCAGAACTGAAAAGATAATAATCTCTGGATTGCCACCTGAACCACGGTTAAATTGACACAGGGTCAACAAGATTAAAGAGGTAAACGCGTGGCTCAGAGATTGGTGTGGAAGAAATGGGATTGAATTCATGGGACATTGGCACCTGCACTAAGGAAAGAGGCAGCTGTTCCAATGGGACAGGCTCCACCTGAATCATGCTGGGACCAGAGTCCTGGTGAATTGCATAACTATGGCCATGTGTAGGGCTTTAATCTAAATTGGGTGTGCATTCGCGCGCATGTGTATGCATATGTGTGTGTAGATGTTTGTGTGTATATGTGTGTGCGCGTGTTCGTACATGCATGTGTGTATATATGTGTGTGCCCATGTGCGTGTGCTCATGTGCATGTGCCCATCATGTGTGTGTGCAGATGTGTGTGTGCGCTTATGTGGTTCAATTGTTTACAGCAATTATGGAAATTGCGTATTGGTCACCACACTACCAGAAGGATGTGGATGCTTTGGAGAGGGTACAGAAAAGGTTTACCAGGATGTTGCCTGGTATGGGGGATTTTAGCTCTGAAGGAAGGTTGGATAGATCGGGTTTGTTTTCACTGGAAAGCAGGAGATTGAGGGCGAACCGATAGAAGTTTATAAGATTGTGAATGGCACGGATAGAGTGGAAAGTATGAGGCTTTTTCCCAGGGTGGAGAGGGATCAATTATTAAGGGACCCAGGTTCAATTCCACCCTCGGGTGACTGTCTGTGTGGAGTTTACACATTCTCCCCGTGTCTACGTGGGTTTCCTCCGGGTGCTCCAGTTTCCTCCCACAGTCCAGAGATGTGCAAGTTAGGTCAGTTGTCCATGTTAAAAGAAATTGCCCCGTAGTGTCCAGATGGGTTGGCCATGGTAACTGTGGGGTTAGCGGAACAGGGTGGGTGTGTGGGATGCTCTTCAAAGGGTCAGCACAGACTCAATGGGCCAAATCCCACTGTAGGGATTCTAATCTAACCTCAGGCACAGAGATAAGGGGACACTCAATGCACGACTGAGGGTGCTGTACTTAAACGCATGCAGTATTCGAAAGAAGGAAAATGAGCTTGTAGTGCAGATTGAAATTGGCAGGTACCGTGCTGTCGGTACCACAGAGACGTGGCTGCAGGAGGATCAGTTCTGGGAACTAAATATCCAAGGATACACGTCCTATTGAAGGAGAGGGAGACGGATAGAGGGGGCAGGGTTGCATTGTTAGTAAGAAATGAAATTAAATCGATAGCTAGAAGTGATACAGAGTCCGAAGGCCTGGAATCTGGGTGGGTAGAGTTGAGGAAGCACAAAGATAAAAAGACCCTGATGGGAGTAGGGTACAGACCTCCTAGCTGTAGTCAGGATTTGGGAAGAAAATAAATCACAAGTTAGAAAAGGTGTGTAAGGACGGCACTGTTATAATAATCATGGGGGACTTTAATATGTAGGTGGACTGGGAAAATCATGTTGGCAGTGGATCCCAAGAAAAGGAATTTGTGGAATGACTATGAGATGGTTTTATTGGAGCAGCTTGTGGTAGAGCCCACTGGGGAACAGGGAATTCAGGATTTGGTGATGTGTAATCAGGCAGATTTGATCAGGGAGCTGAAGGTGAAGGAACGCCCTGGGGACAGTGACCATAAAATGACAACATTCCCCCGCAGTACAAGGGAGAGAAGATGTGAACGTATTACAATTGAGTAAAAGTAACGATAGAGACATGAGGGGGGGAGCTGGCCAGAGTTGGTTGGAAGGGGAGCCTAGCAGGGAAGATGTTGGAGCAGCGATAGCAGGAATTTCTGTGGGTAATTTGAGAGGCCCAGCACAAATTCATCCCAAGGAAGAAGAAACATACTGAGGGGAGGATCAGGGAATCATGGCTGACAAGGGAAGGCAGGGACAGCATAAACACAAAAGAAAAAGCATACAATGTGGTGAAGGGCAGCAGGAAGCCAGAGGATGGGGAAGCTTTTAAAAATCTGCAGAGGACAACTAAAAAAGCAATAAAGAGGGGGAAGATGAAATATGAGAGCAAGCTAGTAACATAAAAGAAGATTGAAAGAAGTTTTATTGTAGATATTTAAAAAGGTAGGAGAGAGGCAAGAGTGGACATTGAACCATTGGAAAATGAGGCTGGAGAGGCAGCAATTGGGTACAAAGAAATGGCAGGGGAACTGAATAGGTACCTTACATCAGTTTTCACAGTGGAAGACACCAGCAATGTACCAGAACTCCAAGAGAGTCAGAAGGCAGAGGTAAGTGTAGTGGCCATCACTCAGGAGAAGGTGGTGGGGAAGCTGAAAGGTCTGAAGGTGGATAAATCACCCAGACCGGATGGACTACACTCCAGGGTTCTAAAGGAGAGAGCTAAGGAGATTGTAGAGGCATTGGATGGTGATCTTTCAGGAATCACTGGAGGGAGGCGGAAGACAGGCAGGTAGCCTAACGTTAGTCGTTGGTGAGAGGTCAGAGTCCATCATAAAGGATGAGATAGCGGAGTACTTGAAAGTGCATGGTAAAATACGGCTGAGTCAGCATGGCTTTGTCAAGGGGAAGTCATGCCTGACAAATCTGTTAGAATTCTTTGAGGAGGTAATGAGCGAGTTAGACAAAGGAGATCCATAGGACACGATCTATTTGAATTTCCAAAAGGCCTTTGACAAGGTGTTGTACAGGAGGCTGTTAAATAAGATACAAGCCCATGGCGTTAGGGACAAGGTACTGGCACAGATAGAGGATTGGCTGCCTGGGAGAAGGGAGAGAGTTGGGATAGAGGATAGCAGCCAGTGACCAGTACACAGGGTGGTTAAGAAGGTGTTTAGCACTCTTGCCTTCATTGCTCAGGCCTTTGAGGATAGGAGCGGGGACATCATGTTGAGGTTGTACAGGATGTTGGTGAGGCCTTTTCTGGAGTACTGTGTGCTGTTCTAGTCCCCCTGCTATAGGAAGGATATTATTAAACTGGAGAGGGTTCAGAAAAGATTTACCAAGATGTTGCTGAGAATGAAGGGTCTGAGATATAAAAATAGACTGGAAGGCTGGAATTTTTCACCCCCTGGAGTGTAGGAGACTGAGGGGTGACCTTATTAAGGATAATAAAATCATGAGGGGCATAGATAAGGTGAATGACAAGGGTCTTTTCCCTACGGTGGGCGAGTTCAAAACTAAGGGGCATATTTTTAAGGTGAGAGGAGAAAGACTTTAAAAAAGATGTGAGGGACAACTTTTAAAATGGGGATTTTTCATGTGTGGATCAAACTGCCAGAAAAAGTGGTGGATGCAGGTACAGTTACAATGCTTAAAAGATATTTGGATAAGAACACGAATAGGAAAGGTTTAGAGGGATATGGGCCAAGAGCAGGCAGGTGGGACTAGTTTAGTTTGGGAACATGGTTGGCATGGACTTTTTGGACCAAAAGGTCTGTTTCCAGACAAAAGGCTGTAAGGCTGTATGACTCACTAGTGGAGTTCTGCAGGGGTGAATGTTGGGACAACAACTATTCATATCTTACATTAACGATCTGGACAAAGGAGCTCAGGGCATTGTTGCAAAGTTTGTAGATGACCCAAACATAGGTGCAGGGACAGGTAGTGTTGAGGAGCAAGGGAGGCTGCAGAAGGACTTGGACAGGCCAGGAGAGCAGGCAAAGAAGTGGCAGATAGAACACAATGTGGGAAAGTGTGAGGTCATGTACTTTGGGAGGAAAAATAGAGGCGTAGACTATTTTCTAAAATGGGGAAAAGTTTTGGAAATCTGAAGCACAGTGGAACCTGGGAGTCCAAGTCTTGCTCAGGATTCTCTTAAGGTTAACATGCAAGTTCAGTGGGCGGTTGGGAAGGCAAATGCAATGTTAGCATTCATTTGAAGAGGCTTAGAATATAAGAAACAGGGATGTACTGCTGAGGCTGTATAAGGCTCTGGACAGATTGCATTTGAAATATTGTGAGCAGTTTTGGACCCATATCTAAGGAAGGATGTGCTGGTTTTGGAGGGGTCCAGAGGAGGTTTACAAAAATGAACGCAGGGATGAAGGGCTTGTCATATGAGGAGTGGTTGAGGAATGGAGTTTAGAAGGATGAGTGGGGATCTGATTGAAACTTATAGAAATCTGCAAGGTCTGGATAGAGTGGATGTGGAGAAGATGTTTCCATGAGTAGGAGAGACTGGAGCGTGAGGGCACAGCCTCAGAGTGAAGGGGTGACCCTTTAAAACTGAGATGAGAAGAATTCGTTCAGCCAGAGGGTGGTGAATCTATGGAACTCATTGCTGCAGAGGGCTGTGGAGGCCGAATTAGAGTGTATTTAAGACAGAGATAGCTAGGTTCTTTATTGGTAAGGAGGATTAATGCTGACAGGGAGAAGGCAGGAGAATAGGGTTGAGAAACACATCAGACATGATGGAATGGTAGAGCAGACACATTAGGACGAATGAACTAATTCTGCTTCTATATGTTATGTTTTTATGGTGAATGGAAAAGAGAATGTAACAGGGAGAAGAACATGCGTGTGAGCTGAGAAAACCTTCAGATTGCAATGCCTTGCCCAGCTGTGTTTTGAGGGTCCCTACCTCTTCTGCTTATTACATTTCTGTGATGTTGCTTACGCCTGAATAACTAGCTCTCCCCTGTTACCAGCTCATTGCTGTCATCCCCTGAGAGGTTTCTGTGGGTTTTAACCAGCTGAAAATGGTGGTGAAACTCACCGTGCCCTGCTGAGGATGTGAAAAGAAGAAATCTCAATTCACTGTTGATAATGATGGAATTCAGAAAACAGTTTGGACCGGGGCGGAAATGATTATTATAAGGGGACATAATTTTAAGGTGACTGGAGGAAGTTATAGGGGAGATGTCAGAGGTAGGTTCTTCACACAGAGAGTGGTGTGAGTGTGGAATGCACTGCCAGCGGTAGTAATGGAGTCAGATACATTAGGAACATTTAAGCAACTCTTGGATAGGCACATGGAGGATAGTAAAATGTAGGATATGCAAGTTAGTTTGATCTTAGAGTAGGATAATTGGTCGGCACAACATTGTGGGCCGAATGGCCTGTACTGAGCTGTACTGTTCTATGTTCTGTTCAAGGCAGGTTGGACTTCATAGGGACAAATATCAAAGGAAATTGAGTAACACTTACAGACACAATAATGTTTGAGTTTGGGACATTTGGAGCTATATAATAAATATTAGCAAGGCCACAGTCAAAGTTCAGAATGTGGAAAGAAATAAGCATTCAGACAGGATCAGAGTTTAATGGTTAACATTGTTGGGTGAGGACAGAGCAATCGTTTATATTTGTTCATTGATGTGGGAGTGACTGGCTGGGCCAGCATTTATTGCCTATCCCTAGTTGCTCTTGAGAAGGTGGTGGTATCATAGGATCCCTACCATACAGATAGAGGCCATTCAGCCCATAAAGTCCACACTTTAAAATCCAAACAGCATCCCATCCTGTTCCACTCCTTACCCTGTAACCCTGCAATTCCCATGGCTAATCCGTCTAACCTGCATAGACCTGGACACTATGGGCTATTTAGAATGGCCAATCCACCTAATTTGTACATCTTTGGACTGTGGGAGGAAACTGGAGCACCCAGAGGAAACCCACGCAGAAATGGGAACAAAGTAGAAACACCACACAGACAGAAACCCCAAGGCTGGAATCAAACCCGTGTCCCAAGCTCTGTGAGGTAGCAGTACTAACCACTGAGGCACTGTGCTGAGCTGCCTTCTTAAACCGCTGCAGTCCATGTGCTGTGGGTTGACGCACAATGTCCCTTAGGGAGGGAATTCCAGGATTTTGACCCAGCCACAGTGAAGGAACGGCGATATATTTCCAAGTCAGGATAGTGAGGGGCTTGGAGGGGAACTTGCAGGGGGTGGTGTTCCCATGTATCTGCTGTCCTTGTCCTTCTAGATGGAAGTGGTCGTGGGTTTGGAAGGTGCTGTCTGAGGATATTTGGTGAATTTCTGCAGTGCATCTTGTAGATAGTACACACTGCTGCTACTGAGCGTCGGTGGTGGAGGGAGTGGATGCTTGTGGATGTGGTGCCAATCAAGCGGCTGCTTTGTCCTGGATGGTGTCAAGCTTCTTGAGTGTTGTTGGGGCTGCACCCATCCAGGCAAGTGGGGAGTATTCCATCACACTCCTGACTTGTGCCTTGTAGCTGGTGGGCAGGCTTTGGGGAGTCAGAAGGGGAGTTAATTGCTGCGGTATTCGTAGAGACTCAGAGTCAGAGAGTCATATAGGATGGAAACAGACCCTTTGGTCCAACTCATTTGTACCAACCAGACATCCCAATCTGACTTGATCCCATTTAGACTCAACATGGCACTGACACAGGGTAACTCTTTGTGAGTCCTGTACAGCAGCTCTTATTCTTACATATATTAGAATCGTTCTGCTGTTTAAAAGCTCTATCTGGGTCCTGTTGAAATTACTAACAATGTTCTCTTAAATCTACATGTAGATTGGAAGATCCTGTGATCAACCACACCCAATTACCATGCTCGCGCGCCCACTGTGAACACAAACCTGCTGGCTTCCTGCAGGCCCTCACCAACACCTGGGATCGATTAGGAACAGCCATTTCCCCCAGGAAACAGGGGAGATGCACTGGCCTGCATGGTTTCAAGTCCCCCCTTCCCAGCATACCCCTGGTGAACATTCAGACTATTGAAAACAAACTAGATGATCTTAAAACTAGAGTTACCTTCCAGAAGGAATGGAGGGACTGCTGTGTGCTCTGTTTTACAGCGATATGGCTCACTCCTGCTACACCTGACTGTGCCTTACAACCTGATGGTTTCTCAGGTCATTGGGTGGGCCGCAGAGTGCCCTTGGGTAAGGTAAGGTGGTCTGCCTCCTCATCAATCTCTCTTGGTGCTCAGACATGGTGACCCTGGTGAGATACTGCTTCCTGAACCTAGAATATCTAACGGTGAAGTGCCGTGCCTATTACCTGCTGCATGATCTCACCTCTACCGTTCTGACAGTAGTCTACATCCCACTCTGTGTGGAAGTGAAGCATGCATGTGATGAAATATACACCGTCACAAATAACCTTGGGATGGAATATTCTGAGACCTTGTTCATCGTAGCCAGTGACTTCAACCAGGCCAAGCTCAAGAGTGTGCTCCCAAAATACCATCAACACGTCTCCCGTCCCAGCAGAGGCCCAAACACCTTGGAACATTGCTACACAACCATCAAAGACACCTACTGCTCCATTCCCTGCCCACAGTTTGGTAAATCAGACCATAAGGCTGTGATAACAAGGTGTAGAGCTGGATGAACACAGCAGGCCAAGCAGCATCAGAGGAGCAGGAAGGCTGACGTTTTGGGCCGAGACCCTTCATCAGAAACCATTTCCCGGGATATAAGCAGAAACTGAAGCGTGAGGATCCAGTACAGGAAGTCATACAGTGCTGGTCTGAGGTAACGGATGAGCTCCGACATGACTGCTTGGAGTTAGTGGACAGATCCATATTCAAGGACTCAGCGGTCAACCTAAATGAGTATGCCACTACCATCACAGACCTTATCAGTAGGCCGTAGAGAACTGCATGCCAAAGAAATTAATCCGGGTGATCCCCAATCAGCACCCATGGATGAACCGGGAGATCCACTCCCTACTGAAGTCCAGGTCCGAAATGTTCAAGTAGAGGGACTCTGACCTATACAGGAAATCTAGTTACGAACTTCCTAAAGTCATCACGCACACCAAGAGACAATACCAGTCAAAAATAAGAGTCCCAGACTAATCTCACGAACACACATTGACTTGTGAAAAGGCTTACATGATATAACGGGCTACAAGGCGAAGTTGAGTATAATCGCTGACAACAATGCATCCCTCCCTGATGAGCTCAATGTTCTTTATGCTGATTTTGAACAGAAGGTCAGTGAAATGATGTCTCCTGCCCTGACAGCCTTGGGTACACCCTGTACCCACAGTCACCACCACAGCCTTCAGGGTGAACCCACAGAAAGCGATTGGCCTGGATAGGGACCTCGGCTGTGCACTCGGATCCTGAGCGGATCAGCTGACGGGAGTATTTGCAGACATCGTTAACCTCTCCTTACTACGTTGTGAGATTCTCAACTGCTTCAGGAAGACCACTGTCATCCCAGAACCCAAGAAGAAAAATCAGGCAATATGTCTGAATGACTACCACTCAGTGGCGCTGACCTCCATCATTATGAAGTGCTTTGATAGGTTAGTCATGGTTCACGTCAACTCCAGTCTCCCAGATTGCCGTGATCCACTACAATTCACCTACCGTCACAACAGGTCCATGGCAGACACCATCTCCCTGGCCTTACACGCATCCCTGAAGCATCTGGATAACAAGGACACCTATGTCAGGCTCCCACATATTGACTACAGCTCCACCTTCAACACCATAATTCCAACCAAACTAATCTCCAAACTCCAAGACCTAGATCTTTGGGCTGCCCTCTACAACTGAATCCTCAACTTCCTGACCTGCAGACTGCTGTGAGAATAGGCAACAACAACTCCTCCACGATAATCCTTAACACTGTTTCCCCGCAAGGCTGCGTACTCAGCCTCTTACTATACTCCCTATACACTCATGACTGGTCAAATTCCGACCTAACTCCACCTACAAGTTCCCTGGTGATACCACCATTGAAGGCCGGAACTCAAACAAGACGATAGAGAGCTCAGTGACATGGTGTAAAGATAACAATCACTCCCTCAACATCAGCAAAACAAAAGAGCTGGTCATTGCCTTCAGGAATCAAAGTGGAGGGCATGCCCTTGTCTACATCAATGGTGCTGAGGTGGAGACGGTTGAGAGCACCCAGTTCCTCGGAGTGATGATCACCACAATCTGTCCTGGTCTACTTGTGTTGATGCTATGGTCAAGAAAGCACAACAATGCCTCTACTTTCTCAGGGAGCTAAGGAAATTTGGCACGTCCATAAAGATTGTTACCAATTTTTACAGAAACACCACAGAAAGCATTTCATCTGGATGCATCATAGCTCGGTATGGCAACTGCTCTGCCCAGCACCGTAAAAAACTACAAAGTTGTGAACAGCCCAGTCTATCAATAAACCAGCCTTCCTTCCACTGATTCCATCTATACTTCTCACTGCCTCCGGAAGGTAGCCAACGTAATCAAAGACTCTTCCCATCCTGGTTATAATCTCTTCCAACCTCTATCGGGCTGAAGATACAAAAGCTTAGACACATACATCAACAGATTCAAATCAGCTTATTTCCTGTTATTAGACTTCTGAACAGACCTCTCAAATTTTAAACTTAACTTTGATCTCACTCTTTATGCACCTTCCCTGCAGCTGTAACATTGTATTCTTTGTTCTCTATTAGCTTAATGCACTTTGTATGTTATGATCTGCCTGCACTGCATGTAAAACAAAACTTTTCACTGTACCTAGGTACATGTGACAATAGAAACATAGAAGATAGGAGCAGGAGGGTGCCATTCGGTCCTTCGAGCCATTCATCACGATCATGGCTGATCATCCAACTCAACAGCCTAATCCTGCTTTCTCCCCATAACCTTTGATCCCATTCACCCCAAGTGCTACATCTAGCTTCCTCTTGAATAAATTCAATGTTTTGGCATCAACTACTTCCTGTGGTAATGAATCCCACAGGCTCACCACTATCTGGGTGAAGAAGCGGCTCCTCATCTCCGTCCTAAATGGCCTACCCCGAATCCTCAGACTGTGAGCCCCTGGTTCTAAACACACCCACCATTGGAAACATTCTCCCTTCATCTACCCTGTCCAGTCCTGTTAGAATTTGATAAGTCCCTATGAGATCCCCCCCTCATCTGTCTGAACTCTCGTAAAGACAATCCTAACCTAGTCAATCTCTCCTCATACGTCAGTCCTGCCATCCCCAGGATCAGCCTGGTAAACCTTCACCGCACTCCCTCGAGAGCAAGAGCATCCTTCCTCAGAAAAGGAGACCAAAACTGCACACAGTATGCTCGGTGTGGTCTCACCAAGGCCCTGTATAACTGCAACAACACATCCCTGCTCCTGTACTCAAAACCTCTCGCAATGAAGGCCAACACACCATTTACCTTCTTTACCGCCTGCTGCACCTGCATATTTACCTTCAGCGACTGGTGCACAAGGACACCCAGGTCCCACTGCACCCTCCCCTCTCCCAATTTACAGCCATTCAGGTAGTAATCTGCCTTTTTGTTTTTGCTTCCAAAGTGAATAACCTCACATTTATCCAAATTATACTGCACCTGCCATTGATTTGCCCACTCACCCAACCTGCCCAGATAATAAATTAAATCAAATCAAATCATTTGCCAGCACTTGGCCCCTATCCTCTAAATCCTTCCTATTCATATACCCATCCCGATGCCTTTTAAATGTTGTAATTGTACCAGCCTCCACCAATTCCTCTGGCAGCTCATTCTATACATGCACCACCCTCTGTGTGAAAAAGTTACCTTCTCAGATCCTTTTTAAATCTTTTCCCTCTCACCTAAAACCTGTACCCTCTAGTTCAGGAGTCTTCTACCCGAGGGAAACAATCTTGTCTATTCACCCTATCCATGCACCTCATGATTTTACAAACCTCTATAAGGTCACCACTCAGCCTCTGTGACTCCAGGGAAAGAAGCCTCAGCTATTTAGCCTCTTCCTTTAGCTCAAACCATCCAACCCTGGCAACATCCGAGCCTCTGACCTGCTTTTGTAGCCGCTGTGTTTATGAGGTGAGTCCAGTTGAGTTTCTGGTCAATGGTAACCCCCAGGATGTTGATAGTGGGGGATTCAGTGATGGTAACACCATTGAATGTCTAGGGACGGTGGTTAGATTGTCTCTTATTGGAGATGGTCATAGCATTTGTGTGGTACAGAGTTAAATTTAGATAAATGTGAGGTACTGCATTTTAGAAAGGCAATCAGAGGACTTACACACTTAATGGCAAGGTCCTGGGGAGTGTTGCTGAACAAAGAGACCTTGGAGTGCAGGTTCATAGTTCCTTGAAAGTAGAATCACATGTGGACAGGATAGTGAAGGTGTTTGGTATGCCTGCCTTTATTGGTCAGTGCATTGAGTATAGGAGTTGGGAGGTCATGTTGTGGCCGTACAGGATATTGGTTAGGCCACTTTTGGAATACTGCGTTCAATTCTGGTCTCCCTGCTATAGGAAGGATGTTGTGAAACTTGAAAGGGTTCAGAAAAGATTTACAAGGATGTTGCCAGGGTTGGAGGGTTTGAGCTATAGGGAGGGGCTGAATAGACTGGGGCTATTTTCCCTAGAGGGTCAGATGCTGAGGGGTGACTTTATGGAGATTATAGAATCATGAGGGGCATGGGTAGGGTGAATACTCAAGGTCTTTTCCCCAGGGTGGGGGAGTCCAAAACTAGAGGGGCATAGGTTTAAGGTGAGATAGGACAGATTTAAAAGGGACCTGAGGGGCAACTTTTTTACACATAGGGTGGTGCGTGTATGGAATGAGCTGCCAGAGGAAGTGGTGGAGGCTGGTACAATTACAACATTTAAAAGGCATCAGGATGGGTATTTGGATAGGAAGGGTTGAGAGGGAAATTCTGGCAAATGGGACCAGATTAATTTAGGATATCTGGTGGGAATTAATGAGTTGGATCAAAGGGTTTGCTTCTGTGCTGTATATCTCTATGAGTCTATGAAACATTAATTCCACTTGTCAGCCCAAGTAGTGATATTGTCCAGGTCGGGCTTCATTTGAACATCGATGTTTCAGTATCTGAGGATTTATGCGTGCTGGTGAACATTATGCAATCATCAGTGAACATCCCACTTCTGACCTTATGATACCCATTGATTCCCATTTTGCTAGGGCTCCTTGATACCACACTTGGTCAAATGCAGCCTTGATATCAAGGACTGTCACTCTCACCTCACCTCTGGAATTCAGTTCTTATGTCCATGTTTGAACCAAGGCTGGAATGAGGTCAGGAGCTGAGTGGCCCTGGCGGAACCCAAACTGGGCATCACTGAGCAGGTTATTGCTGAGCAGGTTCTGCTTGATAGCTCCGTTACTGACACCTTCCATCACTTTACTGATGATCGAGAGGAGACTGATGGGGCGGTAATTGGCCGGGTTGGATTTGTCCTGCTTTTTATGTACAGGAAATACCTGGGCAATTTTCCACATTGTCGGGTAGATACCAGTGTTGTAACTGTACTGGAACAGCTTGGCTAGGGGAGCGGCAAGTTCTGGAGCACAAGTCTTCAGTACTATTGCCGGAATGTTGTCAGGGCCCATAGCCTTTGCAGTATCCAGTGTCTCCAACCATTTCTTGATATCACATGGAGTGAATCGAATTGGCTGAAGGCTGGTATCTGTAATGCTGGGGACCACTGGAGGAGGCCGAGATGGATCATCCACTCGGCACTTCTGGCTGAAGGTTGCTGCAAACGGTATTCCTATGCACCTGCTGCCCTTGTCCATACCTGTTGTAAAGATCACAGGTTTGGAAGATGCTGTCGGAAGGACAACAGTGTTAGATGGAGCGGATGTTGAAGGTCTGTATTTTGAGAGCCTACAGCATGAGACAAAGCCTGGGACCAGCATATGAGGGGTTCAGCTTGCCTGCTGCTTATTGAGAGCCATGTCCTGAAGGGAGCCTGCCATTTGTCAACTTAGTCAATGTTCAGAAAGATCCCTGGTGCTGAGTCCCAGCATCAGAACATCTCCTGAAATCATTGGCCCACATTCACCAGCTTTGTGCATGCTTCTGTTATGATTGAAATTACTCAGTGATGGTGCGCCTTCTGTTTGAACCAGAGCAGGGTTATTAATGCTGCCCAGGTTTCTATCTCTGTCTCTGCTGCAAATGACTTCAGCTATGCAAACATTACTCGCCTGCTCCCTGGCAAAGGGAAAGTCAACAAAACCAATTACACTTCTTTCATTGTGTGACCATGCTGCCCACTAATCAGCTGTGAATCCTCCCGCAAGAACAACATCTTGTACTTAGGTTGGGTCTTCACTGTATAAATAAATATCCCATGGTACTTCGCTGGAGCATTTAAATAAACACCAAGCAGTAAACCAGTCATAAAAGGCTAAATTTAGATTTAGAATTTTAACAGTCCAACTAATCTCTCCGGGACTTTCCTCGATTCACGTGAATAGGATGAGGAACAAATTATCAGATAAAAACCGAAAGAACTGCGGATGTTGTAAATCAGGAACAAATTGTTCAACAAATTATCAGAACCTGTTAACATGGTGACTGCAAGTAAAATGGAACTCCGATCATAATCAGGAGAATGGGGCACAGCCAATTTACTCAGAGCAAGCTCCCGCTGACATTGTAATGACATTTGACATGAAAGCAGCACTGTCAGGAAGATTTGGAATTTGCTATAATGTTAAGAACTTGCTGCATTTCAAACATTTAATTATTGATTGATTGATTGATTTGTTTCTTTTATCGTCACGTGTAATAAAATGCAGCGAAAAGCTTTGTTTACGAGCAGTACAGGCAGATCACAGCAAGCAAAGGATGTAATGTTCAAAAAGACAGAGACATACAGGTTACATTGCAGGTTACATTATTTGAGGCTGGTGTCCATCCATCAGTCTGATAACGATGGGAAGATGCTGTTCCTGAACCTGCTTGTGCGTCACATCAGCAGTTAGTGAGTTACACTTCTTGTTAACATATCAGACCCATAGTTACACAGGGAGCTAGTGTGGAAAGTGATAACACAGGGTGGAGCTGGAGGAACACAGCAGGCCAGGCAGCATCAGAGGAGCAGGAAAGCTGACGTTTCAGGTCAGGGCCCTTCTTCAGAAATGGGGGAGGGGGAAGGGGGCTCTGAAATAAATAGAGAGAGGAGGGGTAGGGCTGGGGAAGGTAGGTGGGATGGTGATAGGCGAGTGCAGGTAGGCAGCGATGGGGATTGGTCAGTGAGGTGGGAGGAGCAGATAGGTGGGAGAGAAGGTCAAGGAGGCGGGGATGAGAGAGGCTGGGGAAGGTAGGTGGGATGGTGATAGGTCAGTGCAGGTAGGCAGTGGTGGGCATTGGTCTGTGAGGTAGGAGGAGCGGATAGTGGGGAAAGCGTCTGGGTTGACCCTACAAAATGGTGCATTTTCTTTCCATAATCAGTCTGAGTGAAACCTGCAATCAGAGCACTGCAGCGTCTTCAGGATTATAATGTACAAGTTGACCACTCATGTTAAAACAGCGATATTGTATTTCCCTGGTGTATAACCCATTCCAGCCACATCACGCTCCCCATGACATATGTTCTACTCATGGAAGGAGTTAGTCTGAATTCCTCAGCCTGTAAACATGTGCTTTAATTACTGAGAGCTCAGACACGAGAGGTCAAACAGTGAGACATGATGTGTTGGTGAGACATGCCCACCCAGAACAGAACCCGAGCGGAGAATGGCAGAGATAGTGAGCACACAGCCTTTTACACCCCTTCTTACCAGTCAAACCCCCATTCCAACCCCCCACCCCCTGTTATTCTGAATTCACTG
>NC_063334.1:125599978-125619748 GCF_021869965.1 Rhincodon typus
AAAGTGGATGTTGGGAAGATGCTTCCATTGGTAGGAGAGACCAGGACCCAAGGGCACAGCCTTAGAGTAAAGGGAAGACCTTTTAGAACGGAGATAAGGAGAAACTTCTTCAGCCAGAGGGTGGTGAATCTATGGAATTCACTGCCACAGAAGGCTGTGGAGGCCAGATCATTGAGTACATTTAAGACTGAGATAGATAGGTTCTTGATTGTCAAGGGGATCAAGGGTTACGGGGAGAAAGCAGGAGAATGGGGTTGAGGAACTTATCAGCTATGATTGAATGGTGGAGCAGACTCGATGGGCTGAATGGCCTAATTTCTGCTCCTATGCCTTATGGTCTTATGATCTTAAAATTAGCAACTGCTCCAGCTTCCACTGCCATTGGAGGAAGAGAGTTCCAAACCTCTACCGCCCTTTGTGTGTAGAAGTGCTTCCCAACATCATCCCCTAAATGGTCCGGCCCTAATTCACAGACTATTCCTCCAAGTTCTAAGAATCACCAACCAGTGGAAATTGTTTATTTTTATTACCCTGTCTTCTCCTGTTAGTTGGATGATCACATCAAATGATGGAGCAGGATCAGAGGGCTGAATGGCCTGTTCCTATTTTCTACGTTTATCCTCCATTTCTCTGTTGATGCTGTGGACTTTGGATCTTTTTAAAACAGCACTGTGAATTTGAACAAGAGGATTATTTGTGATCAAGAGCAGGTACCCCTGCTGATTATTAATTAAATGCCCCCTTAGCTGCCAACGGCTAATTGAAATATTCACAAATCCCGTGTTCTGACCAGGCAACATGGTCATTGAATACCATTTGACTTTGCACAATACGCTCTTGGTATTGTCAGAGATTTCTTGAGAGAACATTGTGACTTGAAAAGACCTCATTCAAAAGGGAAATCACACACAAGCAAAACAAATAGGACAGACATATTGTTTTGGTGATAAGATAGGAAAGGATTGTGGAAGCATGGTGCTGACAGGGAGATAACACTCTGTGCCTTGCTACAGGATATGGATCAATGGAGGAAAGGAAGTGGTACTTGCTGACATTGCAGTCATGTGACCTCATAGGAAATGGAGTTGATTGGTCACCTGACTCAATTGGACCAAAAGAGGATTTAGAGGCAGCTGTGGGCAGTGTGAGGTATGGTCAGTTGGAAAAGGGTCTGGTAAGTTGTGTTTCTGTGTGAGCCAAAGGTTGTGCTAACCTTCTGGGTTATTGATTTAGTGGTGTGCTTTTTGGCTTTTTGCCTTGTATATGAAGAAAGGTTGTTTTCTTTCTATGCTGTGGTTAACCCATTAGCTATAGGAATGAAATGTAGTTACTGGTTTGCTGTGAGCACTTTTCCTGGTGGCTATTGTCACACTTGTACTACAAGTGAAGTCTACTTTAGTGACTGTTTCTTTAGCTCCTGGGCACTAAATTTTTTTTTTTGGTCTTGGATTGGGTTTTTTAACTTGTTGCTTCAACTTGGTATAGTTCCATACCATGGTCTGCAGAAGTAAAATAATAACTTTTTTTTAAATCAATTTAAAATTCTCTCTATCCTCTTCTTTCTACCTCCTGGAAGAAATGAATTTTCCAAACTAATTGCTGTATACCTAAAATATGATAGGTTTCTCTTTTTAAAAAGCCAAATTCCATGTACCCTGCCCCCACCCCAACCCTGTCTGAATATTGTGGGATTCTGCTAGTGAATTAACTCACTCATGGGCTTGAAGCCACTGAGCTCTGTTCTCTCTTTACCTAGAGGTAAAGACCTTCTCGCTAAAGTGTAATTGAGGATTCTGGGTCTCCAACAGAGTTTAGGAGGATGAGGGGTATCTGACTGTACAGTTGACTGAGGCCTGGACAGAATTGCTAAGGAAAGCCTCTCTAGGAGACTAGGACCTGAGGGCATAGCCTCAAAGCTAACTATCTAGAACTGAAATGAGAAACTTCCTCCAGAGGATGATGACTCTGGCTGTACTTTTTTTCTCAGTGAATTTTGTAAGGGGATCAAGCCTTCTGGGGGAATGTAGAACAGGGTTGACCAATATTGCTATGATTGAAGGGCTCAATCTCATTCATCTTCCATGTCTTGTTGTCCTGCAGTTGCTGTTTCTGGTAGTGTTTTTCCTACTTCTTTGAGAATGGGAAAATGATCTAAAGTGACTAGTCTTGATGATCTGTTCTCAACATATCACTTTATCAAGGATGTTCCTCCTTACCTTGATGTCAGTATGTGTAACTGTCTTAAACTTAGTCTGACAAACTATTCTGAACTCTTTTATATTTGAAGGACTCATCCATTTTTTTCCTTCTCTTTCCCTAAGGAATGTGAACTTGTTTTTCCTTTGAGGGAAAACTCAATGCAGTGAACTAATCTCCTGTTTAAAACATTGTATAAATGTTTTGTCTAGAGTTTGCAAAATCAGCTGTTCACTGCATGTTTTCATGTAAAAGTTGCAAGCAACTTTGTTCCTTTTAATCTTTGTTGCTTTGACACTTGAACAAGATTAAAGGCTGGGTAGTTTTTCACCTCTTCAGGCTAGCTGACAGATTGAAGTGGTTTTAATTTGAACTTGGTGTCTGCAAAATTTCTTCCTGTTAGTCCAATGTTCACTCTCAAGGCTGAGCCCTGTGCTAATCTTCAGTCACAGAAGGTTCTAACCTAATCTAGCAATGTTAAACTTCTTGGATCAATCTGGAAAGAAAAGTTGCCCTATTGGTAACTCTAACAGTTAAGACCACTTTTTGTCCAAGGCAGTCCACTTGTTTTCAAGTTTCAATCAGGCCAAGAAAGTATAATGTTGACCCTGCATCAAATGATTAGAAGTGGGGCAATGAATTCTGGCCTAACCAGTTACTAATTGTCCCAAACCCCTATGGTGTATGGCTTGCATCTTGGCCTCTCTTTGCAGAGACCATTCTATTGTCTTTAATTAGACACCAGGCCATCCTATTGCCACTTCAGGCACCCAGGAGGTCTGATTGGCTTGAAGCTAAACTAACTCATCACTGCTTAAGGTGTAATTTAAACACCAATGGATAATGTTTTGGTGCACATACTAATTCTTTGTATTCAACCTGTTGATTAAATTTAATCTTCACTTGAGCTGGCTGGATCATTAGCTTTGCACAAGATCTCAAACTTGAGCAAAATTTTTAGATTCCCCCTCTCTTCTGACTCCAGTTGTTGCCTGGATACTGGTCAATGTTGACCAGCTCTAGCCTGCACCATGGAGGGGAATGTGGATCACCTGAATGAATGCAGTAAGTGACCTATCTCCTACCCCTGTGGCTAGGGAGCGGCTTTCTTTAGCTAACCTTGTTTGAGCCTGGACTGATAGCGAGTAACTGCAATTGACTTGCCTTTTAAAGATCATTAATTTCAAATGAGTGGGCACAATCTTTGTAGGGAAAGAGACTGACAAAATTTCTTAACTATAGAAGTTGAGGAATTGAGCTTGCTGATGCCTGATAGTGCAAGGACAGCACTGCTAAGGGGCATGTTGGCAAAGTGAGGAGGGGATGGAAGGTTGATCCCTTGTCAGATGGGGACAGATCAGGAGTGGAACTCCATGACTAGCATAGACTAATAAGCTGAATGGTCTTTGCTCTGCAACTCCAGCAGAGACACCACCTCAGACCTCTTATTGTAGTGGTTAAAGTTGTTTGAAGGACAGATTTCTAGTTTGTAAATAGTCAAGGGGTGGCAGTAGGTTGGCTGCATGAGTATGCAGGGCTATGGAAAAGGCAGACAAGCACTGATAGCAATTCAGCTTATACTTAACAGACTACTGTCTCTGCTACTCAATGAGAATGTATAAACTCTAATATCATTAGACCTTCACAACTGAGTACCTGGAGTCTTGGTATCTACAGCCAGGGGCACAAAGTTGGAGTATCCCCCTCTTAGAATTCACTAGAATCAATCACAGCAGTGCAGACGGCTATTGGCTCACCTTTGCATGCACTGTATGATGCTGCAGTTACCCTCCTGGAGCAGGACAGCTTGAGCCACAATGTTTGAACTCAATCTCCCACTTCTCCACTTAACCTCCCAGTCCAGGAAGAAAAACAAATTGTCTCATGTGGTGGAGGAGCAGCAGCAAGAAGTTGAATGGTCCACCACCTATAGCTTTTACCTGCCTTGATGAAATCTGAGCTAGACCACCGTCTAACCCTATTGCCCCAAGGGTCCTGACCATGATTTAGCAGAAATAGGTTTTATAGGTGCCTATCAGGTAGATTGACCCGCAGTGTCACCTAGTCATGAATTTCTTAACTTATTTGACAGCCTTTATGACTATACTTTGAACTTAATGAGTTTTAGTATCAATTTCATAATCCTTTCTCTGAAAGATTTGAATAATCATGGTTAGTGTCATGTGACTTGTTTATTGCCCCTTTGTTTGCTAAAGCTCCTGAATCTGCAGCTTTGTGCAGAAGCCCTCTAGTTGGCCTTGCCTGCTTTCTAACACTGAAGGAGTGCAGCCTAACGTAATCAGGCTTGCTTACACTCTAAACTCAGTATGTTCAGGCATGGAAAATGTGTATTCCTAAAGTGGAACTCAACTTTAAAGGCATTGGAGCTGAAGTCTTAAACTGTTTCCCACAAGTGGGAATGTCTCCTCACTCCTTTCCCCTTCTCCCCCCACCAACAACCACCTGAAGGATATTGACCATTATTTTCACAAGGGGTGGAATATAAAACTATGCTAAACATCCCCAATGTCAATGTGGCTAGCAGATGGTTTCCATCCTGTGCATACCCCTCAAGCAAGAAAATTGCAGACTCTTCCTGTTTTGTCAGCTGACAAAACAGTGTCTTGAATGTAAGAAATCCCACAGTCTTGGTGCATTTACCTCCTGGTATTTATTGGGCTTCTTCTGAGGTGCAGTTTTTGCAATTAATGTCACAACTTAGCTCCTCCTATAGGTCATTCAGCCCACTATTGCAGTGTCTTGGAAAGCATTTGGGTTCTCTCTCCCTAACCAGCTCAGCTATGCTTCTGCTGTCAGTGGATTCAATGCCCATTCTGAGGGTCACTATTAAATGAAATGTGGTGGTTGGGTAATGGAGGGTGTATGCAGTTGGCTGTTACAGCTGTCTTTAAATTGAAGCCTCCATGTTTTGGGTCATGCTGTACAGCAACTGAGCAAACTTCATCCAATACACTGCTGTTTAATCTGAACACTATAAAGTATCAGACTCTGACTCAGATTACTAGTCAGCAGGAGACAATGTGAATTCTAATTCTGTTGCCTCTTCCCAGAAGTGGGGCAATCTGGTATGATGTAATTTCCTCAGTGTCCTGGCTAGGTTCCCAGTTCAAATCAGATGCTGTCTTTCCGAAGACATCCACCTTCCATCTCTAGGTAAGTCCTCAATGCTCATTTCTGTAGGAGCTGCCAAGGACTTGTTGTCCATCCTCAATTGCCTCTGAGGTAATGGTTAGCTTTTGACCTGCTCCAGATGTACGCCACTCATCCACCAAGCTAGTGCTCAGGACTGATCTTCAGAGCAAAATTTGTCTTCTGGCTGGAGACAGATAGCCACAGGTTATCCTCAGTAACTGTATTCGCCAGGCCTGCCTTCCAGCATAAGGGCACTTTTTAGAATTCTGATGTTAACAGTTCACTTAACTGAAGAGTCTCGACTCTTCAATTTGGGTCAGCTAAAGATACAGCTGGATTTTTTTGGAATCAGCCAATCTGTCATCTACAAAATGATCCTCCAAGGTAAATAAATGATTTAAACTCAAATCCTGGAAGGGGCTCTTGTCCAACAAGTTCTCTTGCCAACATTCAATGTCTGTTTGTGACAAGCACAGTCCCACAGCCCTGCAAATTGCTCTTCCCTCAATATGATCATGCAGCTCAGTACTTGGGTCCTAGTTTAACCCCATGTTCCTTTGAACCCTCTGGCCTTAAGAACTAATCTAACTAAAGCAGTTGATGTTTCTGCCCTGTCTCCTATGGCAGAATTCTACAAGTGAATAAAGTTCTCATCTGTCCCAAACAGCCTACCCCCAAAATCCTTGCCTGAGTTTAACTCAGCAATATAGTGCTCAAACCTTCATGGTAATTAACTTTCAGGAATTCTGGAACTACAGTAAGGAATGCTGGGGGCAGGGACAAATCTGTTTTGTCAGGTATGAAATCAGACCTTGTTAGGCTCCACTTAACTAAAATTTCCAGATGAAAGCTAGAGTGCTCATAACTACCAATCTGAACAAACAGTTGGTGCAGTGTCAAAGGCACTGCACACACCATAGCATGTGCTACAAGGCTTGCACTGTGTGCCTGTGGCTGTGCTCCAATTTCCTGTACCTATTCTGCAGGAGCAGGATACAAACCCTTCTTTGTAATGACTCAATTTCTGTAGCTGGAGTCTGGGTTGTTTAAAACTGCCCTGTGTTACATAGCTGTAGGAACTCCTAGATTCATGAACTATCAGGACAGATTAAAAGGTAAGTCTTGTTTATGTTCATCCAGCTCCAGTTAAACTGGACACCTAACTGACAACCTAATCTTGTAGCTAGACATCTTGACCACTTTCCCCTTCAGTGCATGGATCTCTTCCCCAGCCTATTCCTAACTTGGATTTCCCAGAGTCACTCAGGACTGCCTTTCACCCTGAGGGGTGATCATTGGATGATACAGCAAAAGCCTAATCCCACTATTCAGACTTTAGTTATAAAATGTGGGCATTACTGCATAGGGCAACATTAATTTCTCACTGCTAATCCCAGGAGGGCTGTTGACCCAAGCACATTGGTCTGGCCTGCATGACTCCTGACCCACAGCAAAAGAATAGCAGATTCTCTCTAGACAAGTGAGAGACTCCACTTAGTCACTGACAGTGGTTGAATAGTCACTGCAGATATTTCCAATGATGCCACTGTCCCCATCACCCTAGGCTGGCATTCAGTGATGTTAGTCACACTACCAATGCCCTTGCCTAAAAGATTCCCCTGGATATTATCAATAACAAGTCACACTAATATGGAAACTCCAAGGAAAGGTTCTGTCACAGTCCTCTACCAGCCTGCAACTTTACCCAGTCAGTAGGTGTTAGCCATTTTGCAACTTTGCCTGCTCTGACACACACTCTCTGGCTGATCATCCAACTTGGTCCTCTATAATGGGCACTGTCCTGGTCTGGGCCACCACATGTGTTCTACCAGCAGCAGGGGACACAGGGTTTAGACCCCTGGAAAAGTGTAGTTATGGGCATCAGTGGACATGAATAAAAGCACAACCACCTTAAATGGTTTAAGGTGAGATGCCAACTGAAGCTGGGACACTAGTGAAGGTTGAGGGGGCTCTATACAATAGATGGGAGATGCTGGTCACTCCAACACTGCAGAGATTTAAGTGGTGTGTAGAAGCAAGAGTGCTGAGCAATACTCACTCAGTGAGTGAGGGTTTAGAATGCACTGCCTAGAAATGTGGCAGAGGCAAGCTGAACTGAGGCATTCAGGGGACTGGATGGTTTTGGAAAGGAGGCAGCATGAGGCTGACACAATGGGCTGAATGGCCTGCACTGTAACAATATTTTCCTTATCCAGACACTAGTCTGGGTTGAACTAGGCAGCATGTTGGGTGAATGCCTGCTTGTCAGCTACTACATGGAGACAAACACAATGAGCTTGTGCCATCCCTCACCAGAAAGGACAGCTCCTGGCCCAGCCCATTGCTCCATACAACCCACCCCTTCCCCATCTGAACTGGGTCACCTGTCCCAGATCTGTTTAGACTGAACCATATGGGATATTGTCACTTGGAACACTGTACAGTTCTGGTCACCACATTACCAAAAGGATGTGGATGCTTTAGAGAAGGTGATGAGGTTCACCAGGATGTTGCCTGGTATGGAGGGAACTTTCTATGAAGAGGTTGAGTAGATTAGGATTTCTTGCATTAGAAAGACAGGTTGAGGGGGACCTGATTTGAGGTGTACAAAATCAAGCTATAGACAGGAGGGATAGCAAACAGCTTTTCCCTCAGTGGGGGACTCAATTACTAGGGTCACTATTTCAAGGTGAGTGGAAAAGCTTAAAGGAGATGTGTGGAAAGGAATTTAGAGGGTGGTGGGTGCCTGGGGCATTTTGCCAGCAGAAGTGGTAGAGGCAGGCATGATAGCATCACTTAAGATGTATCTAGACAGATACACGAATGGGCAGGGAGCAGAAGGATACAGATCCTTGGAAAACAGGTGACAAGTTTAGATAGAGGATGTGGATCAGTGCAGGCTTGAAGGGCCCATTCCTGTGCTGTAACTTTTTTCTTTATTTGTCATCCCAGCAATTGCCCAGAGCTGCTAACCCAAATGCAGCATTGGGAACAACTGTCTCCCATGGGATTGCTTCCTACAGGACTGACTGAGTAGGGTGCTCAAGCTGAGCTCTTTGCAGTGGCAGCACAGGGGTTAATGTGTAGATGGGAGTAGTGCTGGGGCAGTGGGAGAGGCAGGGTTAATGCAGGATGGCAGTGGGGGGAGCAGGGTTAATGCAGGATGACAGTGCTGGGGAAGGAAGTTATTCCTGTTCAGGCTCCAGCACATTCCACAGGAGCTGCCAGGATCTGATCGGAAACCTCCCGGGGGAACACGCAGCAATTTCCATCCCCCCTACCCCGAGCCTGGGGCTCAATCTGCAGCTTCACCACTTTACAGCAAAGCTCCCGGAGTGCTGTCTGTCTCTGTCCTCTCGGAAATGGGGAATCATTCCAGGCGGGTAAGCTCTCTGCTCTAACCTTTCCCGGTTACATTGATCTGGGGAGTTTGGCCCCTGTATCAGCTGTTCGTGTCTCTCCGAGCCCGGTGTAAGATGCTTGTATAATGTGTCGATGTGGAGTTGGCTAGTGCTGTGCTTCTAGACCGTGTTTACTGTCGCTAAGTGTGAGTGAGTGGAGGCTTTGGGCTGGTTGCTAGTGCCGGCTGGCAGTAACAGGCTCCCTGCAGCGTCTGTAGTCTCTTCTGCTTTTACACTCGCCCTGAGCGTATTTACCCGGGGAGGAGGGTGGTTCACCCCATCCCACACTTGCCGTGACTTGTTGGTCTCCAGGGGAGACTGAAGAGCATGCATCAGCTATCAGTTGTAAATGTTTTAGGGTTGTGACCCTGCTGAGCAGGGATCTTGTTCCACACTCCAGGTACTGGGTTCACTGACCTCAACTGCAGTCCCACCTCAATGTAGGAGATCACAACTCCAATTCTGATTCTGTTCCAGAATTGGCACTCTCCTCTTCAGAATTGAAGCCTACACAAAGTTTGACTTGACTGTGGTCAAATGTTTCCCCTTCCCAGTTTTGTACCACCCTTCTATTAACGAATGAGCTTTCATCTTCCCTTGAGTTGCAATTCTGTCCCTTCATGCCTTTTTGTAAAGGCACACAGGTAGTCCACTTCCCTCCAGTGTAGGTAGTGTACCTGTACACTTAGTCCAGTGGGCAGTGAACTAAGTTGGGATGCAATAGTGTGGTATAGGATATTGATGTATACACAAGAATACTGTCTCCTTATCTTCACTAGAAGGATATTAAACTAGGGAGAAGTCATACTACCTGACAGGATGTAGCAAGAATGGAGGACTTCATTATAAAAGGCTGGGACTGTTTCACTGCAGGATTTTGAGGTGACTTAGTCTTAAATTCAGTGAATGGCAAGTCTCTTTTTCCCAGGGTGCAGAAATAAGACAAGGGCATACCATGAAGTGAAAGATTTAGGTTGTGGGGGGGGGGGGGGGTGCATTTTCAGATCTAGAATGTTTCCAGATCTAACATGTGGGTATAGCATGTCTGAATTTAGATTTCTTATGAAGAGGATAAGGGCCAAGCAGGTGGGACTGGTTTCCATTGAGATTATGGTCAGCATAGGCTAGTTGGACTGAAGGGCCCACTTTCTGTGCTGGTTATATATAACAGTTGTGGGGGTGAGGAGTGTAACTTGTGGCTGAAAGCTAAAGTTACTCCTGGCAGTCCATGACATGCTAATGGAAGCGAGTTGATTCACCACTAAATGCAGCTCAAACCACCCCTGCCCCATGCCTATAGTTTTAAACAAAACTGCAGGTGCTGGAAATCTGAGGTGACACCCCCAAAACCACAGATCTGGCAGCACCTGTAGGGTCTGAACCTACATCAGAACTGGTGCAGGTTCATGGTTCCTTTGAAGATAGTCCCAAGTAGACAGGGTAGTGAAGGTGTTTGGTACACTTGCCTTTTATTGATCAGTACATTGAGTGAGTATAGGAGTTGGGAGGTCATGGCTGTACAGGACACTGATTCCACAACTCTTGGAATACTGTGCCATTCTGGGCTCCCTGCTATAGGATTGTCTGAAACTTGCAAAAGTACAGAAGGTTTTACAAGGATGTTGCCAGGGTTTGAGCTATATGGAGTCTGAATAGGCTGGAGCATCAAGCTAAGGGGTGACCTTTAGAACCTTGGAAGGGCATGGATAGGGTGAATAGACAAGCCTTTTCTCCAGGGGCCTAAAACTAAAGGTGTAGGTTTAAGGTCAGTAGGGAAAGATTAAAGGGCATGTTTTTAGCAGGGTCCATGGCATGGTGTTCACACCCTGAAATAACCAAGGTTTACTGAAGTCAAATGTCCACAGCCTCCTGATTGAGGTTTGTTTAGCTTGTGCTGTGTCCTAGAGCACTGTAGCAGGCCTGAGACCAGCAGCATGGACTAGTTTGCCTTTTTGCTTCTAAAGGGCTGGTGTTGACCAATTCCCTCATCTCCACCTGGATTATTGTCAGCCTAAACTTTCAGATGATTCAGTTGTAATGGCACAGAAAAGGGATTGCCTCTGCTTCTGAGGAGTTGCTTCAGGGTCTAGTTAGAAGCTAGGGGCAGCTTGATGCCCAATTGACAGATGTGCTTCATTTCACAACCAGCTGCCTATTTTGTGGATACTTAAACCAGGTTTAATTTTCTGACTTTAAAGTCAGCCTCAGGATTTGAACTTTGATTCTTATGGTGTAAGACAGCTCACTGTTCTAAGCTAAGAACCAGAGCACCTATCCAGTGCTGCTCCCTACTATATGCTCCAGTCAGTTTATTTATAGTCATTCCCTCTTGTTTCACTACTTCTGGGAGTTAGTCACTGACTAAAAATGGCTTGCCACTTCTAACCTATTTTAGGATGAACCTCTCCCTTCCTCTTGAACTCTAACTGAACCAACAGTTGATCTGTATCTTGGGCTCACTACCCCCCCAGTCCAGGTTCCATTCACCACATCTGTTCCACAGTGGAGTTAAACTCACCCTTGCTGTGTCTGGAGCACTTTGTTTTGAGACTGACCTCGCAGCCAACTGCAAACAAACACCTGATTTGGACTCGCTGTCTCATATCTAGTGCTGGTCTTGATGTATGTCTGGCCCCTTGCCAACTTTAATTCCTATATTGGCAGCCATGTTGCACAGCTGCTTAAATTATTTTCAAATACTCCCCAGTCCTACAGTTGAGGTTTTGGCCATCAGTGCTAGGTTGCATTTGGCATCCCTTAAGTAAAGGAACAAATGATGTAACTAACACTCCCTTTCTAGGGAACAACTACAGGATCCATATTCAAAATCCCTTTCTAGTCCTGATGTATAATCCATCACTGTTCTCTTGTGCTTAATGTCCCACTGTAGATAGTCATGCTGAGTTCTTAGCTTAAAGATTTCCAGCTGCCCACTTGCTGAGGAAGCAAATGGTGCCTACAAATTGGAGCCACTATTGCATAAAGATGGTCTGTCAGTCTCCTCCAGGAATTCCTCAAAGTTGCTAGTCCCAATCATTGGCTGCCTCAATGATCTTCCCTCCCATCTGAATGGGGATATACTTTCAGCACAACTTGACCACTCCAGATAATGAAGCAGTCTGTCCAAATCCAGCAAAACTTAAATGATAAAGGCTTGGGCTGGTGACCTTTCTTATAGATGACCATGAGAATCTAGCCACTCCTGGCACTAGCATCAGATCCCACTGTCTCTATCCTAGGGCTAGAGCAGGAAATTAGGACTTGGTTTATGTAGCAAAGATGTGGTGATCTTGCTTGGACTCAGCTTCTATAATGTCAAATCCAAAATTAATGGGTAAGTGTTTATTCTGTAGTAAATCATGGGTTAATTCAGAACCTTACATCTTTTAGGTACTACCTGAAATGTCTGAGGAAACATTAAATACCACATGTGTCAGGGTCCAGTTTTACACTTACAGAAGTGTAATTCAGAATTCTAGTCAAAGCAACCTATGTTCAGACTCACTCAACAATTGCATGGTAATTGCAGAGGGAGTTCCAAATACTATCTAATGTGAACAGTCCCCAACTGAGGGGGTAGCTAGAGGGTTACAGTAATCCCTTCCCAAAGGGCAAAAGTTCATGGTGTTTACCCTGCCTGAAAAGACCTGTCACCAGCACAGGCTTTACCCCAACATGATGCAAGAAAACCCAGCTTTATTTCAGCAGCCCTGGTCTTGACCACAACAGTTCCAGGTCTACTATGACCTAAAAGAGACTTGTTTTCAGTTCTTCTCCTCTTTTCTTCACCCCCACGCCCCCAACAGAAGTGTTGAACCTAGGGATAGTCTAGTTTACCAGTCCTCATCACTTAATAAACTATTCCCCTGTATATTAAAGTACCAATCATGGCTCCAATATCCATCCAAAGGGTAAATGCTAGGAGTAGTACAGTATGCAAACCACTAGCCCAAGGCCTTTGGGACCCAGATCCATGGATGCCCTCCAGTGACTCTCCTCCAACACAAATTTGGATCTGAAATTTCAGGTGCTGACTCTCCATGGAACTGATGTTTTGCTCACACTCCTTCTCTCAACCAGCTATTCACAAATCAGTGGGGTCAGACTGATCAGTGAATTTGACATGGTTTTTAATGTGGACCAAACCACTAACCTGGGTTTGTTTCAACAGCTGAAACTTCAGGTGGTTGTGGGAGTACTGACATGATACCCTATGCTAGCTTCAGTGCTGTCAGCTTGATTTAAATCTGTTCTTGAATACTTGGCTGTAGTTTAAAATCTAGCAACTGACCTTGAGCCATTATCTTTGCATTCTTTTCAGAAGTGTTTTGACTCCTGGTAACCAACTCATAAATATGCAAGTTGACCTCTTTAAAAGGGTTATAACCTATACCACTCTCTAGCAGCATGGTGCTTCTGGCACTCCTGCCTCCTTTTGGAGAAAGGCAGTTTCCAAAGCTGGCAAGTGGGACTCCCTGGTCAAGGGACAAGTGATGCAGAATCCCAAACCAATGTTCTGTGGACCTGGGCTTGAATCCCACCAAGGCAGAAGCTTCTGATTTTTAATTTCACTGAAAGCCTAGTGATAGGCTTTCAGTTCACCACTTCCACATTTGCTTTCCCCATACACCATCCTTGCAAGGCCTACATCTGACTCCAGACTTAAAACATGGCTAGGCCAGAGGCCAGAGAAGCCCACTTTCCATGAATCGGGAAAGTGGGTTGTATCCTTTCCTAGGCTGATATTTGTCACCCACTAATGATTGACTTGGCCTTCCTTTCCTCAGGGGTATTGTTGGGTTCAGACCCAGGTGAAGCTGTTTAATGTCCTTCCTAAAACATTCTCAACCCAGGTGTTTTCTCTACGTTAGTCAGACCACAGTTCTGAAACACAAGAATGTCTCAAGGTAGACACTTGCTACACAACCTAGTAATGGCACACAAACTACCTTGAGCAGGTAGGACCTGACAGTGCACACCAGGTACATGGGTACTGTCCTAGTTCCCAACCATCTCCAACTGCCTCAATGACTTTCCCATCTTCAGACATCCACCAAAACATCAGTGCCACAACTCCCCAGTAAAGCAGTACATTTCTAAGTGGCTAGTGTTCAGTCCTCCCACATCAAAAGTGAGAACATGCCCACAAATGCCAGCCAGTCTAGAGACTATCTAACCACCACCCTTGGCATTCAATGGCATTACCATCAGCCCCCAACATTTTGGGGGTTACCATTGACTTGTAACTGACCTGGACTTGCTACAAAGACTGCCTAGCTGCCATAGCCCAGGAATACAGCAAGCAACACTCCCTCCATCTGACTCCCACTCGTACACCTACAAGGCACCAAGTCAAGAGTCTGATCGAATACTTGCTGAATGGGTGTCCCCAACCAACCATCCAGGACACTGCAGCCATTGAATTGGCATCACGTCCACTCCATCCCCACCACCTTATAGCAGTACCATCTGAAAGATACCTCTTCCCTGCAGAGATGTCTTCAACTGTGACCACCAACCATCTCCCTCTGCCACCTAGGACTCCAACCAGCAGTTCTAGTTCCAACCCTTCCTGGGCTCTTTGTTTTGTCAAATGTTGCCATCATATACAGGGCAGCTTATAAAACAATGACTTGTGAGCATTCTCCCCATAAGTGGCTTTGACAAGTGCAAATGTGCTTCAGTCCCAACAGCCAAAGATGGATTTGCTGTAGAGCCTTCTGGATGAAGGCTGCATGCAGTCCAGCACTGTTCCAAACTAAACACCTATATCTTCAGAACAAGGCTGTTCAGCCTTTTTAAACCAACTACTATTGAAACATCTGACCTGACTCTCTCCTCATTCTACAAAGATTCTTGTATTTTCCTGCCCATCTGGTTTAGTTCCCTAGTCAGCTTTATCCAGCCACAAATTCTTTCTGTTGCAGTTAATGGTGAATTGATCAGGAATATAATCCCAGCCCTTTGAACAAAAAGGTGCCAGAACAGAATTCTTTAGCATCTGAAGAGGAAGTCATCCAATGTGATTCTGATTTGCCTCCAAACATTAAACTACTGCTTCCCCAGATGTTGCTTGAGTTCTGTAACAGTTCCTGTTCTGGGCTCTCAATACTTTTGAGGAGAAATTTCAAACTAGGAGGAACACCAAGTCTCTGCTGTGCAGCAATGTCTTTAGTCAGCTGCTAAAACTCCATGCTGCCCAACCAAGGCTTCAATATCTACAGCTGGACTATACCCTTGTCTTCTAGCTCAACATTCCAACCACTCATCAGGTAGAATGGTGGCTGTAGTTGTCAAGGCCTTTTGTGCTGAGGCAATGCTTTGAACCCAGGTCCTAGACTAATGTGAAGTTTGCACACTCAACATCTGCATGGATTTCCTCCATGTTTTTGGTTTTCTTCCATCTAAGATTGTGGAGTTGTAGACAGCATGGAAGGCTGTTGTAGGTTGCAACAGGACATTGACAGGATGCAGAGCTGGGCAAAGAAGTGGCAGATGGAATTCATCCCAGAAGTGTGAAGTGATTCAGTTTGGAAGGTTGAATTTAAATGCAGAATACAGGGTTAATGGCAGGATTCTTGGCAGTGTGGAGGAACAGAGGGATCTTGGAGTCCACATGCATAGATCCCTCAAACTTGCTACATAAGTTGATAGGGTTGTAAAGAAGGCATATGGTGTGTTGGCTTTCATCAGCAGGGAACTGAGTTTAAGAGCCATGAAGTTATGCTGCAGCTCTATAAAACCCTGGTTAGACCTCACTTGGAATAGTGTTCAGTTCTGGTCCTCATATGAAAGATGTGGAAGCTTTAGAAGGTGCAGAGGAGAATTACCAGGATGCTGCCTGGACCAGAAGGCAGGTCTTTCAAGGAAACGTTGAAGGAGCTAAGGCTTTTTTCATTGGAGCAAAGGAGGATGAGGTGACTTGAGGTTTACAAGGTGATAGGCATAGATAGTGGATAGTCAGACTCTTTCCAGGGTGGAAATGACTGTTACATGGAGGCATAATTTTAAGGTGATTGGAAGAAGGTATAGGGGAGCTGTCAAGGTAGGTTCTTTACACAGTGGTGGGTGTGTGGAATGCACTGACTGCAGTAGTAGCAAAGTGAATATTTTAGACTTTTAAGCAACTCTTGGATAGGCACATGAAGGATAGTAAAATGTGGGGTAGACTATCCTAGAATAGGATAATAGGTCAGCACAACATTGTGGGCCAAAGGGCCTGTGCTGTACTAATGTTCCAGAGATGTGCAGGTTAGGTGGATTGGCCATGACAAACTGACCACAATACAATTTGTCATGGTCTGATTAGGAAATGGTTCAATTGAGCACAGTCACCCATGACTCACTACCAATGCCAACTTCAAACATGGCTGCATGGAGACTAGATTTCAGTTTAATGTGGCCAGTCCACCCTGGATAATACCATTGGCCTTTATACCACTTGATAGTTTGTAACAAACCCAGATAGAGCCCTGATCCCCAGTATCTCTGGGGTGGGAGTGTCTAAATGCTGGTCAGACTATGTTACTTGGGCTCCCTAGACCTGTGCAGTCAATCCTGCATCAGTGATTCAGCTCTCCATTTCCCCACAATCCCAGGTAATGTGTAACCAGGTTATTACTGGGATAATATTGGACTTTCCCTCTGCTAGGGAAAAAAGCTTGCAAATCACTGCTGTAATTCAGTTCCTAGAGTTTAAACTCTATGTTGAGTGAAAGGCTATTCTTAAGAGGTACACAGGTGCCATTAAAATGGCTCACTTCTAGCTGCTGTAGTCCTGACCAAGAACTCCCTCCTCTGACCCAGCTTCTAGTTGAGCATAGTTTAAGAGCTTGCTCACAAGATGAATGTCACAAGCCTGGGATTACTGTTGTCCTGGGTATGAAATCTCCAAACAACTAGTAACTTGGATCATGCCCACCATCTTCAGTTCCCATACACATTCCTGGGTGCATTGGTCTTGGTGGCTTTTTGCCACCTCTTAACCAGTCCCAATCTTAGTGTGAATTGTTTGGCATTCACATCTATCTTGTACTGGCTCAAATGAGCCATTCTAGTCATGTTCTATGCCAAGCAACTAAGTCAACATGTCACAATGTTCTTATCCCCACTGTTCTGGTTACTCAGTCCACTGAAGTGGATGTAGTTGGGGTTAAGTATAGCTGTAGTACAGATGACTCAATTTCTGGATGTAAATACTCATTTTTGAGAGCAGTTACTTGCCTGTTCCACCACTTGAGGTGATGGCTGATCAGAGTTGGCCTCACTCCTGTATGCATCACTCTTGCAATCCAATCTTTTTCTTTTAGAAGCTCAAGTTTCCACTTGAGAATTACAGGATGAATGTATCTTAAATGAAGTTTAACTTTGGAATTCCCTAATTCCAGCCTAGGGAGACATCCCCCTTACCCACCCTGCAATATTTTCTATCTTGATCAAGATGCTTATCCAGCACAAAGTGTTACCCAATGGGGCCTTCACTTGAATCAGTCAAGTGAACTCCTAAATGAATAACTACTAGGTGGCTAAACTGGCAGAAGGCCACACTTTAGCATATCCCCAGATGTTGCTCAACATACCTACTCACTCCATGGTAACAACCATTACCACCCCCTCCCTAGGGATCCCATTGTGGTTCTAATCTAGAACCCCCCCCAACTAAAGTCTAGGGATAAGGATTAAAATCATGACAATCATGTCATAAGATTACATCTCTTTCCCTTTGGGGAAAGATCTGCCATACATGTGATTTCAAACTCTGTAGCTGACTTCTGCCGTCAGCAGTTGAAGTTTTAAACTACCTCCCTGATCATACTTGCAGTACCTCTAGATTAGAATTAGTACAATTCCTTATTGGAATTCTCAAGAATTCCTTTATACTATATTCTCTACCTTTGTATTCTCAATATTTGAGGTATGTGAAAAGCTGACCCTATCTAAAAGGTGATGCCTTTGCTAGCTGGCAGTGTAATGTTGACTGACCAATCACTATCAATTAATATGTCCCTACATGGGCTTGTATTTAAAGTAACATCCAAAAAGCTGTGTACCACTATAACCTCTTTACAACTAGTGAAACCTTAGTTCCTTTAACATTGGACTTGTCCAATTAAACTAAACATTCTGCTAATTGTTTGGATTCTAGGGCTCTCCCCAGTGTTGGGTTAACCCACCAACTTCCTGCTTACTCTTTCCCCCTCCCCTTTCCAGCTCAAGATTGCTTATCTGAAAAATTAGCCATTATCTTCAGGTGCTGTCTGTGCACTTTTTTCTTTAGTCTGTTAATCAGAGCTACTTGCCAACAAAGTTAATGTTTTTTCACTCTGGGAGCTAATCTGTTGAATTTCATGGTTTAACCTTTGAACACAGCCCCATCTGTGTTCTCTGCATCAGTCTCCTTTCTGCAGAAGAAACAGGAACTCTACCAGGAACAGCTACACTTAGCAGAATTGGGGTAAGTGGGTAAATTTAGACTAATTCCCCCTCAGTGTCCCAGGCAGGCTTGTTGACTAGCTTGATCAACCTTTTTCCTCCCATATTGCAGTAGGAACTGATGGGCCAAAATCCCAAGAATAAAACCTTGGAAATCCAAAGCTAATTAGGCCCAAGCAAAAGTTTTTTAGACTTTCTTGTCTAAGGCTTTCACTTTCCCCACAACTGAATTTTTAGTTCCACTAACCAGGAGCAACTTCTAGCCTTGTACAATACTGATCGGATTCCTGGCTTTAGCAGTTCACTCTTCCAGATGAAGAGAATGTGGGGGTCACTGGCTGGTCAGCATTTATTGCCCATCCTTAGATGTCCCCTGGTGGTGGTGAGCTGCCTTGAACTGCTACAGTTGTGCTGTAGGGTAACCCACAATGCCCTCCAGGCAATCCAGGATTTGACACAAGTGAAGGAACAGTATTTCAAAGTCAAGTGAGTGGCTTGCACTGGAACATGCTCTGCATCTGCTGCCCTTGTCCTTCATAACCACCTGTCTAGGGGTTTTGGAAGGTGCTGTCTAAGATCTTTGTTTACAGTGAATCTTGTGGATCCAGTATGATCTTTGGATGTGGCATCAATGAAGTGGGCTGCTTGGTGCCAAGCTTGTGGTGTTGGAGCTACACATCCAGGCAAGTAGGGAGTATTCCATCACACTCCTGACTTGTGCCTTGTAGATGGTGGACATTGAGTTGCTGACAGGCTAGGAATACTGACCTGCCCTTGTCACTTTATAATGCACACTTCAAACCTTGTTTGGATGAAGTTATTAAAACATCTGAAGATGGTTGGGTCTAAGACTATCCAGAGGGCATACACTGTTTCTCACCTGGTGCTAAAGTGGAGATTGGCAGGATTTTGCCTAGCCTGGGAACAAACAAAGGTTCTCCTTTAGAGCAGAGATTGAGAACAGATTGACATATTAAATTGAGGGGCATACAAGAGAAACTCTTTCTTCCCCCCCCCCACCATGGGATCAATGGAGCATACATCCTTTGGAAAAGGGATATAAGGAAAACCTTTTCAGAGGTTGGTGGGAATCTGGAAGCTAGGGGTGGTAGAAGTAGAAACTGATGTATTTAAATGTGTACTTTAAGGCATAAAATGAAGTGCATTCAAATAGCAAGTGGTTTTAAACCAGCATGGATTTGGGCTGTTCAGCCCCTTCTATGCTATAGACCTGACTCATAACCTAATGCTGATTATTAGCATTGCATCCATACTATCTTGTGTTGTATTGGCAAGATCAACCACCCATCCATATTTCACTGACCTGTTAGCCTGTGATTCTGACCTCATTGTGATAATGAATGAGGATATCAGGGCTTAGACTCCAGTGAAGCCAGAAAATACCAAGATGCAGAATTGAGAACTGATCTAGGGGTGGGAATCAAGTCAAACTTCCCTTAAATTTTCCATGACACAAAGGGGTCTCTCTTCTGTGCAAAGAGTTAACAAGGTGTAGAGCTGGATGAATGCAGCAGAGGAGCAGGAAGGCTGATGTTTTGGGCCTAGACCCTTCAGAAAAAAAACAACC
>NC_063334.1:125620148-125628776 GCF_021869965.1 Rhincodon typus
GAAGAAGGGTCTAGGCCCAAAACATCAGCCTTCCTGCTCCTCTGCTGCTTGGCCTGCTGTGTTCATCCAGCTCTACATCCTGTTATGGCAGATTCTCCAGCATCTGCAGTTCCTACTATCTCCCTTCTGTGCAAACTGATTCTTGGTGTATCAGGTGTTGACTAGCATTGGTCTTTGACTAAGTTCTGGGATCTCACCATTGTGGTCTTTAGTTCATTACAGTCTGTTGATCCAGGATGCAAAGCTTGCAACACCTTCATTCTGACTCTCTCTCCCCTCTGCCTCCAGTTCTCCACAATGCCGTATTTGTGCACTAAGAGCACTAGAATGTGTCATGGCCCTTTTGGATGCATTTCAACTGTTTGTTCACAGATCCCATCCCTCTATTGAGGCTGAGGACCAGATTGGAGGACAATTGAGGCAAAGTAAAGATTAAATTTACAAGGTGGCTTTTTGTATTTAAATAGTTCAGACACCAATGCCAGAAGACTTGAGGTCCCCAATTCACTAACTTTCTCACCAAGTAACAAACCTTGAGGCTCTGGCCCACTTTATTTCTATATAGTCACAATCCTAGCCTTCTCAAAGGCTTCTGCATTCTGAAATTCTCAGCATGAGGCAACTCCCCACCCCAGTGGGGGCAAGACTACATTCAGTCCATGATAGATCACTAAATCCAAGGCTAGGCAAGAGTGAGCTCCCCCAGAATGATCTGGTCCTGAAAACCAGTAAGCTGCAGTTTTAACACCTAGACCTCTTGGCTTGCCAAGCCAAATTTAAATTTTAGTAGGGATCAGCCACAATCTCCTGAAACAGTAGGACTAATTAAAGCTATTAAACCCACTTTCCCAAACCCTTAATGCAACTGCCACCACAACTAGTGTTGGTGACCAGTTTTAATCTATTCTTGTAGAGTAGAATCCCTACAGGGCAGAGGCCACTTGGCCCTGTGTACCACACCTCTCCTTTTGAGGTGTATACCATCCATGTGCACCCCCTACCTATCCTGTAACCCAGGACTTCTGTCATCCAACTGACCTACATGTTCCTAGATAACTTTCCATGGTCAATCTGCATCTCCCTCCTATGGGAGGAAACCAACATGCACAGATGTGTAGAGTTGGCCCAGTTGCCTGGGGCTAGAATTGAACCATTGTACCACCTAGAGCAGATGGAACTCAGTACACCTGAAAAATCAGTACTATTGTTATGAAGTTTCTGCTAAAAGAATCTGATATTTTTTCCAATGACTGAGGCTAAGCAATAACAAGGTTTCACAAGCTGGACTCTGATCTGTGATCCCCTTGTCTGTAAACAAGTCTGAACGCACTGCCCTCCTGTAAGTACACCTATTGCTAGGCACTCTGACATGGAACAGAAAGCTCTCTGCCAAGTGTACTCATCCACCTAATGAGCAATCTGAGCTAACAAAGCCACTTACAATGCTAATGAATTTACAAATAACTTTTGTTGTTTTTGCTTGTTTTCTACCAGCTGCCTAATAGTTTAGAACCAGGCCATAGCTAGTCAGATTAAGGATTCTGGCATGTCTAGGGCCAGTGGGGACACTACCACTGTACTGTAGCATTTGTATTTCCTTGTATAATACACTTCTTGGGGAAAAAACCAAACTGGGTCATTAATCACCACTAGATAGCAGATTTTGCTCACTTTACCTAGTCTGGCCTATGTGACTCCTGTCCACAAGCAGCAATAAGTGCTGAATTAATACTATCCCCTTCATAGCTTCAGTAAGCTAATGAACTCACTAATCAACACTTGCTTCTACCATGACCCCCCCACAGCCTGTGCAGTTAGCAGTAGTCAATGTAAAACGCTCCTGTTTTTGCCCACTTTAGCAAAAAAGTGATTGAATATTGGCCAAGATGTAGATCCACCCCTACCTGACCAAGTCCTGTTTCATCTACCAGTTAATGGTACAACTTGACACATTTCCAGTGAAACCTGACTCCATGTTCCATTTCTTAACATAAGACAAATGTGTACAATCTACAGGAATGTAACCTATGCTATAGGTCAATCTTTCTAAATTAGTCACTAAACAGGTTGCACTTGACTCTAATCTTCTAAATTCTCAACCAGAAGTTGTTCTCTACAGTCCTATTTAAAATTCTCTGGACTAGAAACTTGTTTGGAGTCCTTGACATGCTCCCCTCACCTGAGCATTCTCCAGTTAAATAACCTATAGATATCCACACAACTTAAGTTTAAATCTTGTCAAATTAAGACTTGGCATTTGAAGCCATTGGCAAGAACTAAACTTGCCTAACTATATTGAAATTAACTTGCTTTCCAAGCAATCCTGGCATGGTTACTGTATCAAACCAACAATATAAGCACTTTGGCACAAGTCCCATAGTCATCACTTCAAATGCTGGATTTGAGTTACTTCTCTAGTTGCTTCAGTCCCTCTCCAGAAGCAGCACCCTACTTCTAATTTGAAATTCCCCCCAGTATTAAACTGCACTTTCTTGCCACCTTTCACTTTTGTTAAACAATGCAGTGTAGGCAGTTTATTGCAGAGTACTCAAATGGAGTTTAAAACAGTTGGATGGCTTGTGCTCCCAGTCTGGTTTCTATAACCTTGTATGCCTTCTCCTTACAGGCTGGATTGATGTCTTGATTGACTCAACCAACTTTAGGCCACATTATTGAGGGCAAAAGAACTTTCAGTAACTTTGGAATTTGAGTGAAGATGGCAACCATGTCTGAAGCCACTGAGAACAACAGTCCCAGCCAACTGGAGACTTCACCTACAAAGGGATCAAAGAAGGATAAAAAAAGAGGTATGTGATAGACTCCAATCACTTGCTCAAAAAACAGCTTACACAGAATAAAACCTGGCAGAACCTTGGGCCAAATTTGGTTTCCCTAGATCATTCAGGCCCTTGCACAATCTGAATTGCCTCATGGAAAGTGGTTAGTCATGGCTCAGCCCTGTAACTGTTCTGAAAAATGGGCACTTGAGGATTGTGCTGTTCCTTGCATCTCTACCCACTATCTTAATTTCTCTTCAGTCCAGGTGCTGTTCACTAATGGACTTAATTTTTGTCCTTACTTATCCAAACCATCTCTTAAAGAGATCATAGGAAAAAGGGTCCAGACCAAAATGTCAGCTTGCCTGCTGTGTTCATCCAGCTCTACACCTTTGTTATCACCATCTCCCAGAGGTTTCCTCAGCTGTTTCCAAGGAAAACAAGCCTGCATCCTCCAACCTAATGTCTCAAGTGTCAGTTTTCCAAGTTACCTACTGGATCCAGGCTAACATGGGGCACACTTTTGTATGACACAGATGACAACTTGTCTCAATCTAACCATAAGCAACTATAAAAGTTTCTAACTGGTAGAGTTAAAATTTTACCCTCAAAGCCCCACACTTTGTAGACTCACAGGCACAGCCATCTTTGTGAATAGAGAACAAACACCCCCAGTTCCACAAGATTGGCTAAGTTGATCCTGGCTTGTCAAGACTTGCCATTCCCCTCTGCAATACTTCAGGAAGCTCCTTAACCCAACCATCTGCTTCAATGACTTTGATCTAAAGTGTGATCCAATAATCAGTCTGGCACCACTTAAAGAATAAGACTGAAAAGTGTAAACTAAGCTTCAGTGCAAATCTTAGCTGCAACTTGTCAGCAAGTCAGTCTCCTTACTGACCCAGGAGTTGTGGGTTCATACTCCAATGGTGTATCATTCCAGTGCTGGTCTTTAAATCCAGCAAAAAGACTTTAAGTATCACTCCCTACCATCCAATGGCACTGCCACCAACTATGGCAATCTGGCAACCCCCCCAAATTGCCAGATCTCCATACCAGGGCTGTTTGAAAGAAAATACTTGCTACAGTAAGCAACTCCCTCCACCTGACCCCTCTTCCTCCCAAGCCTGTCCATCTACAAAGCACAGGTCAGGGGATGAGGTATATTCCCTACCTCCCTAGGTGGGGGCAGCTCCAACAAAAGCTTGACACTATCCGGGATGAAGCAACCTGTTTATTGGTACCGGGACAGGTGGCTCAGTTCAGTTGCTTTGTACCACTCAACATTCTGCTCTTGTCTACAAGATGTACTTAAATCTAACATAGACAGCACCTCCTAAGCCCATAACCATCACCTAGAAGGATAAGTGCAGCAGATACATGAGAACACCCCCTGGCAAGTTAACCTCCAAGCCACTTACCATCCTGACTTGGAAACATTACTGCCATTACTTCAGTATTCCAAGTTCCAATTTTCACCTAAATTGGTTTAATGCCAAGTCACGCCCTACTCTCTTTGAGAACACAGCATCATGTGCTGACTGGCCTGAGGTTGTGGCCATTTAGAGCTGCAGTTATTGTCCTTTAGGACAGCTCTGCTGGACAGACCCAACCTTTATCACAAAGGACTTCAGTTCCAGGGGATGAGAGCATGAGGAAAGCAGACCAGGGTGAACAGCTGAATCTAGGGGTAAAAGGTCACTCAGTGATCCAGGCTTGGCTGTTCACTACTTTGTTTTCAGACTGAGTAATGGCTGCCTTAAGTAGTTACTATAATTAGCCATCTCAGGTAGAATGAGACTAGAATTTGACCAGGCTCAGTTCCTAGATGTATTCCATCTTTGAATAGGAAAGCTCCATTAGAATGCATTTAACTATGGAAATCTGGCTCTTCCAGTCTCCACTATAGACAAGAAGTTTTTCAGCTGGCAGCTCCTGATTTTCCTACATTGAGACACTGTTCTGCCTCAATGATGCTGGGAGTGTCAGCCTGTTTTTAGGGACCTGGTATCTCCTCCAGCTGAGGACTACACAGGAGTAGGGTGGCCACAGGACACAATGCAGCAATCCCATAGCCACTTCCCCCTCAACGTCTATACTTTAGCTGGTAAGCAGCAGTTGAGTATCTAAACTTTTGTACCACAGCTGGACCAGCTGTGAGGTATAAGTCAGTCAGGGGCCATGGTTAGGTCACCAGCCTTGTGGCTACAAGCAAGACTCGGGATGGTGTTATATCCTTGACCTTGGCACTAGGGAGGTAACTGAGGCACAAGACCTCCTGAAGTCAGGGAGAGGGTGAGCAGACAGGTTGTAGTCCATATTGGTACTAACAGGAGATGAAGTCTTGCAAGACTTGGGTTAAGTAAGAAGCTGTCAAATACAACCTTGAGGGTTGTAAATCACAGCACAAATGGACCCTCTGGCCCAACTCCTCCACACAGATATCTAATCTGACCTGTGGCCATATGACAGCATCTCACCTATATTCTCTCATTCATAAATGTACCTGCCCCTCCCACTTATGACAGCTCATTCCACATAAAAGCAACCTGTAGGAAAATTTCCCCAGGTCCCTTTTAATCTTTCCCCTCTCCTTAAAGGAGAGCTTAGGTTTTTGGAATCCCCACCCTCCGAAGGACTTTGCACATTAACCCTATCCATGCCCATCTCAAACCTAAAGTCAGCCCCCCTCAGTGCTCAGGGCAGGGGAAGGAGGGAAGAGCCTAGCCCAGTCTCCAGCTCAAACCCTGCAGTCCCAGCAACCTCCAATCTTTTCTGCACCTGCTTAACTGCCTCTCTATAGAAAGGATGCTTCCAAATGGAATGCAATATTTCCAAAATTGGTTCAGAGATAGTAGGAACTGCAGATGCTAGAGAATGAGATAACAAGGTATAGAGCTGGATGAACACAGCAGGCCAAGCAAGAAGGCTGACCTTTCAGGAAGAAGGGTCTAGGCCCAAAACATCAGCTTTCCTGCTGCTTGGCCTGCTGTTCATCCAGTTCTATACCTTGTTCCAAAATTGGCCTTGTCAAACCTTGTACAACTAAACAGTTGACTTTTGACTAATCAAAGCAACATACCAAATACCACCTTGACTACCATGTCTACCTGCAAGTTCACTTGAACTATGGACCTGCACTCTAGGCCCTTGCTCAGCAGCACTCCCTTGGGCCTGACCATTAAGTGTACAAAGTCCTACCATAGGGAGGCTTGTCTCCAATACAAACAGATCTAAAACTATCTGGCACTCCTTGGCCCATCCCTGTATTTGCATCCAAATCACTTATAAATGACAAAGCAGTAGACCCAGCACCAATCCTGTAGCCTCTTAGAAGGTGAATGGGAGGAGATGGTGGCTGGGAACTGCTTAAGGTTTTTAACTCCATTGGATCACTCTGCCTTGGGGCAGTAATTAATTGACTAATTGGTCTCATTCCCACTGCCCTGCTACACTGGTTTAAACTTGGATTTCTGAAGGGTCCAGACCCAAAACATCAGCTTTCTTGCTGCTTGGCCTACTGTGTTCATCCAGCTCCACTCCTTGTTATGAGGCAGTAACTGTTGTCTTCAAGTCTTTTTTGCATTGTTTTAATAGTAACTTTAACTTCCTGCAGCATGTGCCAGTGATCCAAGGAAGATTGGCTATATCTACCTGTACTAAGAGCTGCTTAGGAGGGAGGGGCTCTGTGCAGGTAGGATCTGTACAAGACAAGCTGTCCCAAACTAAAAGGACATCAACCTCCTAGGAAGGAGGCTAGCTAGTGCCACTCAAGTTTAAACCAGTGTGGCAGAGTGGGAACCAGAACAATTTATCAAGTGAAGTGACCTAGTCTGGCTCCTGCTAAGGAAGTCCAGGACTAGTGGCTTGAGGTCATGTCATGAGTATGACTAGTAAGGCAGAACCTTGAGTTGGGAGTAATACATTAATGGCCATATCTCCCTCCTTTTTGAGGGATAAGACTCTCTGATTAATGCTCTGGGATTTGGATGCCTGAGGTTGGGATCCCTACTGATAAGTGACTCACTTGTCACCAGACACTTAGATGTGGGTGGGAAGTCAAAGTATCCAGGACAATTTGGAAACAATACCTAAATTCTCCAACTGGAGAAGGAACAAGACTAGAGCTGATATTAGGAATGAGTCCAGCCAAGTGTTTGACATTTCAGTGCAGGAGCATTTTGGGAACTGGCATTCCTCTAGTTCCTTTCTACTTCTAAAGGACAGCCACTCAAGGATGACTAACTACCATAATGTTGAGTTTTAAACTAGGTTCAGCTATTTGGGGGTAAAGCCACATCTAGCAAATGGGAACCTTCCAAAGAGCTGATTAGGGTTCAGGACTAGCATTTCCTGTTGAAATTCAAAAGACTAAGTTTTTTGAATCTTGAGAAATTGAGCTTGGTAAAGGAGACCTACCTAAAATTTGGGAAACTGAAGACAGTCCTCAAGAATAAAAATAGCAGGGAAGAACTCAAGAATTAGAGGGCTGAAACAGCAGAATGTCTCTTGCAAACAGGATTAAGGAAATTAGAAAGGGTAGGTCTAATGGAAGGCATTTGGGCATGGAGGCAGTGGGTGAAGTCCTAGTTGACAACTTTTCCTCAAGTGGTGGATGGGAGTTTGTTCTAGGGCATGTCAATATAATACAGAACACCCAATGCTTAAGATAGCTAAGATCTGATAGCATTCTCCCAGAATGCTAAGGGAGGCCAGTGAGGAAATTGCTGGGGCTTTCTACAAAATCTTCAGGACCTCAACTAGAGGATACTGAGCTGAAGGCAACAGGGATAATCTAGGAAATGAAACCACTGAGCCGTATGTCAGTGGTAGGGAAATCATTGGAACAAACTTAAAGGATAGGATTTACTCCTAGGAAATGCAATAGGCTTTGAAGGTTTTGCCTCAATCTATTTCACTTTGAGGAAGTGATAGTTGACAGGGCACGTGGATGATGTCTGGATGGACTTTTGCAAGCCTCTGATACAAAAGGCAGGTCACATGGTCTGCAGTTAGCTGTTAAGATGTTGACCACTGTCACAGTAGTGGTTGAAGGGTCTCTTTCTGACTTGTGACCTCCTTCTCAAAACCATATTTGGAAACAATAGGTAGCCTGAAGTGTGTAGATAAGATTAGAGGATATAGCAGGATAGGGGCTAGAGACTTGGGCAGAGAAACATCCAGGTTAAACACCATCTGCCAAAAGATTGATCCTGCATTAGATCTCAAAGTGTACCATAACTGGCAGAACCCTTGGAAGCACTCCCATTGAGGGATCTAGGCATACAAGGCCCCCCCACTAGAAGTGGTGACATCAGTGGATAAAGTAGTGAAGGTGTACAGCTTGCTTTCAGTCAGGGTGCAGCATAATTCAGCATTTTCTTTACACTGTACAAAACAAGAGTATTCCAGTTGCCACATTTAGCTTGTTTCACTTGAATGTTGGCCAAATCTACATCAGTGAGACCAAGTGGAGGCTCAGACTGCTTTGTGGAACACCTACACTCTGTTCATGGCAACACCTTCCAGTCATGAACTACTTCAACTCCCTCCTCCCACTCCCTGGATGACATGTCCATCCTAGGCTGCCTCCGGTGTCATAATGACACCACCCACAAACTGGATGAGCAGTGCCTCAGGAGCCTACAGGCCAATGGCCTAAGTGTGGATTTTACCAGTTTTAAAATCTCCCCAGCCTCATCCATGACTGACCAACCCTCCCCATCTCCCACCACCTTGACTTGACACAACCTGTCTATCTTCCCTCCCACCTATACCCTCCACCCACCTCACTGACCAATCCCCACCACTGCCTACCTGCACTCATCACCATACCACCTACCTTCCCCTT
>NC_063334.1:125628876-125645885 GCF_021869965.1 Rhincodon typus
CCCCCCCCCCCCCTCCCCAAATTTCTGAAGCGTCCCAACCCAAAACATCAGCTTTCCTGCTCTGCTGCCTGGCCTGCTGTGTTCCTCCAGCTCTGCACTGATCAGATCCAACCTCTACACCTGGAAAGAGCATCTAAGCTTCAAACTGATGCAGTGCACATTCTCTGGTCCATCAATCCCTTCCTTCAAATGGGCTGCTTTGGCCCAGATAGTCCCCAGCCCCTTGTGTTCTGGTGACTGTACTCCCCCTATGCCTGTCTAGACAATACTAATGAGTTATCTGCTAGATAATGGACTAGCTTTGGGATCAGGAGATTGTGGTTATTCACTATGCATTGATTATTATGACTTGAGCTTTAATGGCAGATTGAGGCTTTTATCTAAACTGCTATTCTACTCAGGCAACAATACATGCAGAATTTAATGGCTTGCTGTCTTATCCCAGGGTCAGAGAAGACTGAAGAATATCTATTAGCAAGGTTTAAAGCTGATGGAGTTCGCTATAAAGCCAAGATAATTGGTGTTGATGATGTACCAGATGCCAGAGGGGATCAGATGTGCCAGGATTCAATGATGAAACTGAAGGTAATGCCTAGTCTCTTGTACCATTCCTAGACTCTTGTATCAATGACTAACTCCCAGTAGAGCACCAAGTCTAAAGGTTCCCAGAACAGGGGAGGTTGAACTGATCGAGGAAATGAAGTCCAGGCCCAAGACTGATTCTAGCACTTTCCTTTAACTTGATCCTTCCTGATGTCTACACCTCTTGGCTTGGTGTAAAGCTCTTTCTGGGCAGTGAAACAACCTTGTTTCACCAAGTGTCAAGTCTTCACTTCAAGTAGATGAAGAGCAAAGACTTGTTCTAGGGATGTGGACTGAATGGCCTCTAGAGGCCAAAGCACTTTTTTTTTTTTACAGCATTTGGGGACATCCTCATTGAGGAATCTAACTTTCCTTATCCTATTGGCCACCTCTGCCACTCTCTCAGAACCTAGAAAATAAGTACAGGAATAGGCCACTTGGCCCTGAGCCTGCACTGCCATTCAATATGATCAGGGATAGCAGAATCCCATTCCAGCCTCCTCCTCCCCCTCCCCTTTAGGTACAAGGCCCAAATCTAGCTCCCTTGTCAGTATATCTAATGACCTGGCCCCAACAGCTTCCTGGGGGAGAAATTCCAGTTTCACGCCTGAGTGAATAAATCCTTCCTCATCTGTCCTGAATGGCCGCCTCCTTCATTCTTAGACTTTGGACTCACAACCTCCCATCAACATTCTTCCCACATCTCAATCAGACTGGATTAGATCCCCTCATTCTAAATTCCAGTGGATCCAGTCTTTCCTCACATCAGTCCTGCTATCCTAGGAATCAGTCTGGTGAACCTTTGCTGCACTCCCTCAACATCCTTCTTCCAACTGAGAGCAAAACTGCACAATACTCAAGGTGTTGCCTCCCCAAGGCCCTGTATAACTGCAGCAAGACCTCCTTACTGTGATACTCTAACTTTTTTGCTATGAAGGCCAGCATGCCATTAGCTTTCCTCATCACCTGCATGTCAACCTTCAACTGTTTCATGACACCCAGGTCTCATTGCACCTCCCCTTTTCCTAAACTGCCACTATTCAGAATCTGCCTTCCAGCTTTTCCAACAAGTAGGTAACCTCATATCCACATGGTACTGTCTAAGTTAACCTGCATCCTCCTCACAGTACATGTTGCACCCAGCTTAGCATCTGCAAATTTGGATATGGCACTCAATTCTTTCATTCAAACTTGCATAAACATAACTCAGTTGAATTCCAGATAACAATACCTTGGTCAAATTGCTTTGAAACTCTGCTCCAATTTGCCCTGTTTATGCCCCTTAAACAGTGCCACAATTAGGCATCACTTTCAGGCATCTGATTCAAACTCCAGTCTAAACTCAATAGCTGAAGCAGCAATTTAATTCAACCTGTTTGTACACAGGACCTATTAAAGCCTCTTTGCACTTGACTTTTGAAATGTAGCCAGTTAGTCTAGCAATTGTAAAATAGCCTCTGACAGTCTAGGGCTGTTAAACTGGTACTCCAGTGCAAATTTCCTGACCATGTCTAATTGTTTTTGTTTCAAACCCCTTTTAGGGTATAGCAATAGCTGCCCGTGCACAAGGCCAACACAAGCAGAGGATTTGGGTCACTATCTCTCTATCAGGAATCAAGCTCATTGATGAGAAGACAGGGGTAAGTAACCCTCCTCCCAGTGGGATATCTGACTGTCCAGCTTTTCTAAAACTGGAAAGCTTCCTGAAAACTACAGGTTAATCCCACTAAGATGGGGTGGGCCATACTGGGTCTAGAACTGCCTCTTTGTCACCATCTATTGTAGTGGGGAAAGCTTGTTTAACATCAGCTCTGAAGCTCTAGTTCCAGGTGAGGAACACTGCTGAAGTTGCCACTGACACCCTGAAACTGAAAGATAAGGACATAATTTTGTGGGTGAACTTGCATAGATCTCAACACCCCAGTTTGGGGTGTAAACAATAACATTCCTTCAAAGGGTGACTACCTCATCCCATGTTGGAATTGGAACTGTCACAGAATTGTAGCTAATCTAGTTAATCTTCCTAATTTAGAAATATCCCCCCTCCAGTTGAGTGCAATTTTAACCTCTACCTACTGGATTTCTTTCAGGTGATTGAGTATGAGCATACTGTCAACAGGATCTCTTTCATTGCCAGAGATGTCACAGATAACCGTGCATTTGGATATGTCTGTGGTGCAGAAGGACAGCATCAGTTCTTTGCTATCAAGGCTGCCCAACAGGTAGAGTAATAGAATCCAAGAGGAAGTGCTGGGTACCTGAATCTGCCATGATCCATTTTGGCTGGATGGAATGTAGATAGAGTTCAGTTGTCAGCCTTGCTCAGCTCCTTTCCAATCATAAGCTAACAGCCAGCAATGCTACCTCAGCAACTAGTCAAATGGCCACATCTGCCTTGGAAAAGGGTAACTGAAGTGACAATTGCATAATGAATTGTTTGACAAGCCCATGGCCCTATGAGACTAGTGTTTCTAACTGGTCCCTCCCTCAATTTAAGGGGCAGACCTCAACTGTACTAGCTAGTATATGATTGGACTCCTATCATGCACAGTCAAGAGTAATACAGCATAGAAACAAGCCCTCCAGCCCAAACTGGCCCATGTACCCACTTGGCTAGTTCCAATTGCCATATCCTTCTAAACCGTTCCCGTCCATGTACTAAGTTTTAAATGTTGAAGCAGCTACAAAAGCAACCATTTTCTCTGGCAGCATATTCCAGATACATAGCAGCCTCCATGAAGTTGCCCCACAGGTCCTTTGATCTATCCCCCTCACCTTAAACTATGCCCTCTAGTTTTCAATTCGCCATCCCTGGGGAAAGGCTATATGCATTCATCTATCTATGCGCCTCATGATACACCTTCAATAAGGTTGCCCTCAATCCTGTATTCCAAGGAATAAAGTCCTATCCTGGCCAATCTCTCTCTCAACTTGGGCCTACTAGTCCTGGCAACATGTGCAAATCTGTTTTTGCACACTTTCCAGTTTAACTGTCCCCACCATAAGTGACCAAAACTAGACAATACCCCAAGGGTATTCTCATCAATGTGTGCAACTAGTGCAATGTCCCATCTCCTACTCTGCCTCAATCAACAAAGCTGCTTGCTAAATGCCCTCTTCACCATCCTGTCCTCCTGTGACACTGCTTTCAACAAAGTCTAGAGAGCAGCTGGTTATCCTTAAGAGGGGCACTTTAAGGTGAAGCAAGAGGCTTAGGGTGGCAAGTGTGGAATGTACTACCTCGGAAGGTAGTTGAGGCAGGAAGTGCTATCTTACTGCTTGGCTAAGCACTGATAAATCCAAGGCTATGGACCTAATGCTGGAAAGGGACTAGACTACTTTTTTGGCAGTATATACTCCATGGCCCCCTGTACTATGAATCTGCAGTTATTTATTTGTGGAATTTCCTCTAGGCTGAGGCACTTGTTGTGGATCTGAAGGATCTCTTTCAATTGGTCTACAATCTGAAGAAAAAGGAGGAAGCTGAGAATCAGTCAAAGGTGAGGAATGGGCTATCCTGTGCACTTCTTTGAAGACCACCCTCTGGTCAAATGACTAGATCAACACAGCAACTAGCTGCTAGAGCCACCACATCACATTCTGCTCACATCCCCAGGCATCAAAATGCCCCAGAACCAGTTGTCACTATTAGATTAGAGCAACTTTTAACCTTTAACAGCCAAAAGCACTACATCACCTTGAATCAGTAAAGTGCACTGGTCACCTGGTGCTCTTCAGATCTCTTAACCAGCAAAGTTCCTAGACACCACCAATGGTATCCAAGGAAGCTGTTTTTATCAGCAGACTACTTTGAAGCAGACCAGAAGTTTGGTTTCTTTAAACACTGCTGGCTCTTTGCTTGATAAGGAGTAATGATCAAATGAGATGCCAAGCTTCTTGGCTCCTATTGTCAGCTCCACAGCTGTGCCTTTCATACTAAATCTTACTGACTCCAGCTACCTACTCCCCAGTAAGCTAAATTGCAAACAAATTGATTCATTTCTGTAGCTCTTGAGCCATTCAGCTGCCTTAACCCTGTTATGCCTTTTTAGTTCATGACTGACCTCTCCCTGCCTGTTCCCCACACTGTTGCTGACAAAGTGCTAACTCTTTTCTTTCCCCTTCCATGCAAGGTGTTTAAAACAAAGCTTTGACTTCTACAGAGGTGTAGAGCTGGATGAACAAAGCAGTTCCTACTCTCTCTCCAACAACTGACTTCTACATCCTAGTTTTAACCTCACCACTGCCCCCCCAAAAACATTGAAGGGGGCCCTAATATTTAGAATTAATGCTCAGCACCAATTTCATTTCCACTAATCTGGTTTTTTTCCTCTTTCAGGATGAAGGTCAACCCACTGAGGTAAGATCACAACATCACCTGATAAGCTCCCTTGTGGGAGTCATTGTTCCTTGTCACAGAAGCAATGGTGTAGTGATAGTGTTAACCCAGACTAGGCTAACATTTGGGGACCCAGGTTGAAATCCCACTGGCAAATGTTGGATTTTAATTCTAGACTTGGTGAAGCCAAAGTCTAATGACCACAAAACCATCTCCTTCACATTTCCCGTTGAAGGAAATGGGTTGTTTACACCTGGCTCCAGATCCACCATGAGTGACTCTTCCCAGCCTTCTGAGCAGCTGGGAAAGGCTAATGTTGGCCTACTTAGCAAGGCTTGTGTCTCATTAGGCCATGTCTAGCTGCTGCCTGGGTGATCACTCACTGCTACAAGCCTAAGTTGGAAGCTGAGTGAAGGCTTATCCCACATTCAGGGATGGGTTGATCTAATGTGATTCTACATGGGAATTCCGTAATGTCTCCCAGATCATGAATTGCTGTCTTTTTTCTAGAACTTGCTACATAACCTGGAGCCTGTATCTAACTGTTGTTCCTTGTTTCACTCAGAATGGTAGCCTACTACTGACCTTTGATGACCAGGTTTCTCAACCTAAAAATGTAAGTTTTTAAGCTTTAGCAAAACTATATAGATGCTGCCAAGTTCAGTGACCCTGGAACCAATATACTTGCGGTCAATGTAATTCAAATCTGGTCTTTGTTCAATGGCAACTACATGGATGGTAAGGATATCAAGGGTGGGGCCCCTCAGTGCCTAGTAACTTAAGCTGGGCATCCTTTACCAGAAGGGTCTCACTAGTGCAGCCCTTCTGTCATTAGAGACATTACTTGGTTTCCTCCAATACTGGTATGTATTTTGCAGCTCCAAATGCCCCATACACCTTCATTCAGTCACTATCTTGCTCCTACAATAGCAGAAGTAGGCTATTAAGTATATTCCAAGCTGAGCTTGTAGCAAGGGAATAAAAGGTCCCAGGAAAAGAGTGATAATCTTAAATCACTTGGATTTGAGTTTCTACACTCTCAGGACTGGTCTCATTTAGACCAGTGGAGTTTTAAACTAAGGGGCCAGATCCTTGGGCAAGTCAAGAGGGTGGTATCTTTATGGTAGTCTGAGCTGGTACATGAATCAGTCTGTACTACAAACCCAATGTTCTCTCCCATGGGCTGAAAGACCTACCTCTACTTGTCTTGCCTTTTGTGGCCTGCTGGGATTAATCCATCTTGGCTCTTAAAGATCAGCCAGATGAGCACCAACTGGGATCACTACACTATTAGTGCAGTTGGGTGGATATGGTACAGCCTGTTTGCTGCTATTGGCATGTTCAACTCCTGAGATCCCAGTGAAACAACCTTTGTTGCACAAGTTCTAACCACAAGCATTTTGAGATGGTGTATTGTCCAGGGCACATCAGCTCTTTAGCTGATACCGCTTCCTTCCCCCCAACCCCCTTGAAGGAAAGATCTGTACTTCTTGCTCTCAGTTGAACCATAATGATTCCAGAAGAGGCTATAATGTTGAATGCTCCCACAAACTTAACCCAGTCCAGGCATCCACTAACATGTTAGCATTAAAGTTGGATGACAGTGTCATTCCTGAGGTTGGCTCAAATCTACCCTTTTGAATACTTTTTCTAACTTGACATCTTTGCAACAATTCTCCTTATTTTTAAACAGGATATTGACCAGATGCAGCTGTTTGGAGACATGTCAACACCACCTGATGTCTCTTCCCCAGTGGTAAGAGTACAGTCGGTTTTTAGTGGATCTTTGTCTGCTTCATGGTCTCAGAATTGAAATGTACCTTACTGAGCTGTTAATCTGTTAAATGTACAAAGCAAAATTGAAAGTCATTAAACTGAACTCTTTCAGTGATGGGGAAGATGGAAGAGTGGATTTGGGTCCCTGACATCTCCAATGCCCCCTGGTGAGGTAGCATTACACCAATACTTTCTCAAATGGAAAATGTTGGTAGAACTTGTGGGGAGATCCTTAAACATTCTAACTTCCCATGCAAGTAGAAGGCCAGCAGCTCTGTTCTGACCCCCTCAACTGGCCACTTTGGCTTAACTTTCTCACCCTGCAGCATTGTTGGATTACATCAAACAGTACTTCTCAGTGAGGCCTTTGCTCAAAGGTTAGTGACTGTTTTAAAGTAGGGATATTTAAGCTTTGTATTGGCACTGTCACCAAACATGGGTTGGCTTTTACCCAACCCAACTTGTGGGAATTGCTAAATCATTAATTGGAGGAATGATTTCCCTGTTTTGGTTCAGTCTGTGCTTGCTTCATGTGATCTAAAGCAACAAAACCTGTCTGTAAATGTTGCATCAAGGTCCCCCCACAATCTACAAGGCTTGCTGACTCAAACCCTGAAATTCCCTAAGGCCACTGAGTCAACCTACAGTGTAGGGCTGCAGCAACTCCAAGGTAGTGAGCTGACCTAATGGCAAGCAATAAATGCTAGTGACAGGGTTGAGATGTGAGCACAAACCAGTCTGCCAGTATCTATTAGAAACAGGGAAAGGGTTTTCCTTTCTACATTGTAGATTAAGAGGGAATTTCCTACATTGCCCTGATTGGTTTTTTCAATGATTAAGCTTTTTATACTCATGTTGGTTGGATGATAAATCTTATTTTCTATCAATGATTAGGAAACAAATGGCTATTTGTTGGACTTTTCTTCCCCTGAAATGGATCCTTTGAACACCTGCATGAAAGACAATCTCCAGGAAGCGACTCCTGCTTCCTCACTTCAATTCTTCCCCACACCTGACCCCAATCCTTTTGGGAATGATCCTTTTTCTGAACTTAACCAATCAGCACCACCTCAGTTGGTTGATTCTGTAAAGCCTTCTGATCAGAAAGATGGAGTTCCTCCTTTCCTATCCAGTCAGAGTGGAGATCACCTGGGCCATGACTTTGACCAGCTCTCTAGCCAGGTTGTCACCAGTCTGAAAGTTGATATTCCACCCAGGGGACTGAATGGAGCTGTGGGGCATGACCAAGTTGAATTGGCTAGCAAACCAACCACTGACCCCTTCGCTGAGATCTCAGGGGCTGCACCTCCAGCACAGAATGGGTTAAAACCAGACTCCCTAGCTTCTGCAAACAACAAGCAAGTGGACTCCCTCCTGATGCAGAGCTTTGATGTGACTCTGTCCCCTCCACCAAGCACAAAAGGAGCCCGTGGCAGGCGGAACAATCAGGTGACCAGCACCATTCCCTCTAACAAGCTTTTAAACTTGCTAACCCTTCTAATGCTGAACATCTAGATCCCAGTTTAAGGTTTGGGGATCCTCTTTCTACTCAGCTTTTCCAAACTAACAGCACCAGACAGTGGTTGGCATGTTCTCTACTAACCATTTGCTATTCTGTCCCAGATTTCCACTGTAGCTTGGATCCTCCTAGCTTTTGGGAGACCCATTGTTGAATCCTCCATCCAGCATGAGGTGGAGCTTCAACTGTTAATGGAGAATGTAGATTGAAGCCATATCAACTCAACCAGGCCCAATTACTGGCACTGAGGAGCCAGTAATTGCTGTGACTGCTTATCAGGTGGCTTTGATGTTTGGAATAAACTTTGCTTTTTCTCCTTAGCTGGCAGGTGAGAATTTTGGATCCAGCCCACTTGTTTCAAGTGCTCCATCTCCAACCCAGATTCCTCTAGATCTGTTCAGTGTACCAAGCACCTCATCACTGGTCAGCCCAGGTAACTCCTTTCTAGAACTGAGCCATAATGTTAACAAAACGGAGTTAAACTAGAGAGCTTGTTTCAGTCAGTATACTTGTAAAATACTGATCATCAACTCTATTGTAGTCCATTCATAAACAAGTTACTGTTCTCAATGCTGTTTGTTTGCATGTCAGTTGTGCTTTAGACCCTTCAGCCCATCTATTCTAATTCCACTTTCTAGCACTCAGCCTGTAGACTTGTATTCTGTGGTGCTTGATGTGCCACCTGAACACTAAAACATTGAGGGCTCTGCCTCTTCCACTTTCAAGCAGTTCCAGATACCACCCCACCCCAATAGAAACTCTCCAGTTCCCCCTCCAACTTGTGCAGATCACAAATCCATGCTCTTCTAGGGAAAATGCTTCCTATGCTCAATTATTTGTATACATTCTATCACTTAGGCTGGCTGTTTATCTAACTCTTCCACAACTGAGCCTGCCAGCCCAGGCAACATCCTGGTGAACATCCCCTGGATACCCTTATTGTACAGTTTTTTGGTCTCCATCTGACTCCCTTGTATGAAGGAATGCCATGCAGACTTACCAGATGGAGTCCTGACATGACAACTGTCTTTTGACAAGAGCTGCAGAAGCTGGAAATCTCCACTACTAGCCCAACTCTGCTTCCTGTTTTCCCCCCAGTTAGCTCTGGCAGCATCACTTAAGCCCAGTGACTCTTTGGAATGCACTTGGATTTAAAAGAATGAGGTGATCCTGTAGAAATATTAATAGGTTAGACAGTAAATGCAGGAAAGGGGTTTCCAGTGGCTTGGGCTCCCAATCTGCTCAAGACTACAGGGTAGGCCATTTAGAATCTCAGAATTTTAGCAGCCCTACAGCATTGTGGGTCAATTATCCCAACCAAGTAGAATATAGCAGCTGAGGACATGCAGCAAATACTGGCCTAGCCAGCGACACCACCCACTTTCCACAAATGAAAGTGTTACTGTATATAGTTGAGCTAAGCACTTCCTCTTGGATCCAGATTGTCCAGCATTACTTGACAACTTTGAGCAGCTATTTCAGTATCAACAAAATGAAACTTGTATCCCTCTTTCTTTCTAGGCTTATCTGGACCCTCTCCTGCTGGACCTTATGTGACACCATGGGGACAGCAACCTCCAGTACTTTCTCAACCAGGCTCCATGCCTCCAAGGCCCATTCTTGGTCCACAGACTCCCTTTGGACAGCCCAATGTCTTTGGTCAACCTGGTGCAGTCTGGAGCCAGCCAGCTCCATTTGGAGCTGCACCTTCACCTGCCACTTGGGGGCAGCATACTATGGCCCCACCCAGTGTTTGGGGTCAGCCTGTTCCACAGGCTAACCCTTTTGCAGCTTCCCACCTTCCTATGGTGCCACCCATTGCAGGTCTGACCCCTTCTGCTGGGGCCTCAGTGACCCCACCACCCCCACCACCAAGACCCAGCCCACAAGAAACCAAGCCCCAGAGCAATGCCTTCACTGCCTTGGACCCCCTGGGAGACAAGGAGAAGAAAAGTGTCAAGGAGCTGTTTAAAGACTTCCAGATGGCCAAGCCCCCAGCTATTCCTGCTCGTAAGAGTGAGCCATCAGCTGTTACTGGGGCATCTGGAGCATTTGGCCAATACTTCACCAGCAAAGTTGGTGTTGCCCAAGAAACTGCTGACCATGATGACTTTGACATCCATCAACTCTCTCCTACAACATCAAATGGTAACTTTTTGTTGTATTGCAGGTAAATCTAGGGTGTACAACTTGGTCCATTTAACTCTGTTCCAATAGTTCACCCATGTAGATAAGGCAAGTGAAACTGGTAAATACAAGCTGACATGGGCTTATTCTCCCCTCTAATATACTGCTACATATTACTGCTCTAGTGTGCAGCTCCCAGAAATGGTGTGATTCTGTCCCAGTAACTAGTCTTTCTAGTGGAGTTGCCATGAGGGACAGGGATGAGCTGCTGGAGGGATAAGAACTGTTCCAGCTGAAGTTATGGGGAGCAAAAGATGGGAAGATTCTAGTCCACTACAATCTCATGGAATGACAGATCAGAAGCAGGACATAGACTGTACTCCATCTTGTGGTGATGACTGCAAGAAAGGAGTAGGAGGTAAATGGTGCAGATTAGGATGGTAGCTGGACCTCTGACATGGTTTGGGAGGTGGGGTGGGGCAGTGGAATGGCTTCAATCCTGAAGTTCCTCAAGATCAGGAGGTGCAGTTACTGACTGTATAGTTGAATTGAGATTGAAACTAGTTCCCTTCCTGGTGAGGAAAGTTTCCATGTGCCTTGTGAATCTACCTAAACCTGGACTGACTTCAAAGCCACTAATTGGTTTTTTTGTTTCTCTAGAAGCCCCAACAGCACCTCCTAGCCAGAGTCCAACACAGAATCCCTTTGATACAAGTGGTGACTTGCTTGCTGCTCCAGCACCAGTGAGTACAAACTCAGCACCGTAGCTTGAAATAAGAATTGGTAACATGTCACTTGCAGTGACAACATGCCAAAGGGCACCCCTTGGCCTGTAAAGGCAGTCTCTGCTGTTTGGACTGAACAATTTCTTGAATGGTTGGATGGCCACAATCTCTCAGACTGTTAAAGCCCTGACTACTCCAGTCTGTGCAGTCAACTGAATTGTAAACCCCACTTTTCCTAATTACTGACCTGAATACTTCAAACAGCCCTGAGGTCAGCACAAAAGGCTGCCTACTTCATCCTGCTGCTGAACCCTATGATCCCCATTGCATCTGGCCTGCCTGCATCCTGTACTTCTCATTTCTGGCTCCCAGTCTGGCAGTATCTTTCTAATTCTACCTATTCTCTACTCCTGTTTTTCTTGTTCTTATCCACATACCACCGCTCTTAAGGTCTCTAATTCTAGTCTCATGTGGATGCATGACAAGTCCATGTTAGCAATGTCTCTGCCTCCATTGCAAGCTTGCTGCCTCCTTTTGTGCCCACCTCTCCCTAATGGAGGCTAGAAGCACCCAGATGAAAGGCAGCAGAGAATTTTTGTCCCTGCTGCCTGTGGACATTGTGTATGAAATACTCACCAGTTCTTGCTTAATGCAGTAACTTGTTCTCCAAGAATAACATTACCTGAGCAGTCTATGGTCACCTTCATAGAACATTAACTCTCTAGACTAAACGAAGCTCCCTTGGTATATATCATTCCCAGGACAGGGTTAAGGTGAACTAACCCCCCCCAAACACTGCCCCTAAGGCATCACACATACCAGATCTACTACAACCACAAAATGTACAATTGTACAGCACAGGACGCCATGCAGCCTATCTAAGCTGTGCTGGTGTTACAAGCAATTGGCCCCTATTTTAATACCAAAATCATTAGTACATGCTGCACCTCCACTGAATCAGCTAATCCATAACTTTGGGTCATAATTTCAACATGAACACAAACCTTGGGCCTGCTAGTCTAGCTTCACTGTTCTAAACAATCAACACTAATGCTGGTTGGATTTGGTTTTCTCTATAACTATAAACTACTTTTTTTAGGCTGTTCCTGCTCAATCTCTCCCATTTGGAGATCCCTTTGGAAATCCATTTGTATAACATTCTCTACATGGTCTGTAAGTAAGTATATCTAATTTGATTTGCAACATTGTCACTTTGACTACTTCAATCAAATCCTTCAATCATTTTCAAACCTAGAAAAGTGTTGGTGTAGACCACTTTAGCCCTTTGAGCCTGTTCCACTATTCCATATCACTGCTGATCATCCAGCTCAGTCTCATTGTTTCTGCTTTCTCCATACCCTTTTTTTGATCCCTCTGGCCTAGCTCAAGGTATCTACAGATAAAGACTGTACCTTGCCTGTTCATGTGTTGGCAGAGGGAATTTATCTAGAATGGCATCATTACCACAGGCCTGGTGGACTGAAGGGCCTGTTCCTGTGCTGTATTTAAATGTTGACTGTTTAGTCCTTGACCACTTTGAGCCTGTGGAATTCTGCTACACTCCTGAGGAATGGCCTAACCAGCCTATAAGAACCAGGGGTCTTCATCCAATAGTCCCAGTGAGACCAGAAATAATGCAATAACTGATGTTTCTCAATAAATGCAGTCTGGATATTCCAAGTAACATTGGAATTTTTCACTAAGTCAGAATACTTGTTCAGGAAAGCTATTCTGTTTTGGCTGTACGCTGCCTAATGTCTCAGTTTCAGCACTGCCAGAAAACCTCCCTCTCAATTCTTTGTCATCCATGGTGACACTGCTAGTTGAACTGTAACTGGGTTGGAAGTGATTCCATTTCTTGTCATCTGTAAAGACTGATCAAATTCTTCAATCTAAAGCTTCTGTTCAGAGTTAAAAGCTGGATCTCTTTACATACTGCTGGGCTGGATGGTTGAGAAACTAATCCACTGTCTCTCTCTCCTCAGTCATATCAGACTTGGTGTTGACTTTCTCCATTATTACAGAATTAGTAATGTTGTACTTCATTGAAACTACATTGATCATGATCCAACCTGTTTACTTTAGCATGACTCATCAGTATCTAATGTTCACTTCCTTGAAACTGGTGCAATTAAAGACTTAGTCAAAGTTCCTGCCCACATTGAGGGCTTTCAGTATTCACTGAACAGGGGCTAGGAGATACAACCAGTGGTTGTGATTATTCTAACATGTCAAACCTTAACCTTGTGCTAACTTTTTTTTTCCTCTCCTCAGGCACCCCAAATTTGATCTTCCAGCTTTGACTACCAGCAATCTTTTGAACAGAACAGAAGGGTTAATGAGTCAGGTTTCCAAGAATTGCTTTGTGCCTCCTCACCTAAAGGTTTTCTGGCTTACTGTACATGCTTCCTTGTGACAAGGGAGCAAATGTCTTGTATGTGAAAGGCAGCTCTAATGATCTGTCATCCTGCTTTTTTAAGCCAGCAAATCCTTTTGAATCCAATCCTAGTGGATTGGAGGATAAGTTTTTTTTGGGCAGGGTTTAACTTTCTCACTGCTGTTGTAACGGTGATGTTGCATTCTTCCATCTCCAGGACCTGCTTGGTTTCTTTTGTAGGTGATGTCTGGTGATGGTCACTTTTTATACATCAGTGCCTTAATTGGTATCTGCCTTTCTAATCAAAGGAGGATTGTAACATGGGGTGAAGTCTTGACATTTAGAGTTAGACACTGGTTGGTTTGTTTCCTGGTTTTGTGACTATGCTAGTCAAATCTGATATGCATTAGATGCATCTTCAAATGTCATCCTAGAACTTCAGCACTTGGGGAAAACTGGAATATTTTTGGGAGCTCTGAAACCAAGAAATGCTAACTTTGCACATGTCTTTTTAAAGTTGAGTCTCTCTTTCAAATAGATTTGGTGTAATGAGGTCACTCTCTAACTGGTCTTTTGTACTAGTCTAAATTTGACTTGACTTCCCAATTGTGACCCTCAACTGGGATAAAACTCCAGCTCCCAAAATCCCCTACACCCAGCTGGAGTAATATGGTGCCATTTAAATAATGTTGTCAAGACACTTGTCCCCACTGGCCACTAATGTAGCATATTGCACTAAATATTTTAATGTTTTTATGGGTTACACCAAGACACTAACATGGTTTAGTCAGCTCCTGCAGTGTTTTCTAGTGGTGTTCTTGTAACTTTGTTCTGAAGCATACACCTCACCTGGCCAGTGCAGTGAAAGTGTTTGCCTTGTTCCTGAATACAGAATGTTCCAGTGTTTTAGGGCATACTGTCCTTTAAGACCACACCTCCCTGTTTGGACAAGTCCTCCTTTCTCTTATCCAATAAATCACAGCAAGAGGAGCATTGTAATAGCCACTGGGTCCTTTTTTAACCTGATCTCTCCAACCCCCAGTTTGTCCATCCAAATATCTAAAATGCAGTAGCTCAACTGGAAACTAAGTTGTAACTATTTTGAATGTAATGTCTGTACCATGGCCTTTTAATAAACAAATTAATGCATCATTCCAACTTGTCATCCAACTCTAATTGCCTGTTTTGGTCAGTTTGAACCAGAGTTTTGTGGGAGAGTTGAACACTAACATCTACACTGATCACTGGCAGAGGAGGCTTGAAGAGCTAAAAGGCTTGTCTATCAGCTGGAGTGAATATAGACTTTGCACAAAGGAACAAGTGGCACTGTCTGAAGCTGGCAATTGTCTCAAGGCTGATCCAAGAAAGTGACTAGAGCAGATGCCAAAACCTGATGTTCTGAAAGGGTAGTGAGTGTTCCAGAATTTTCTAGGTAAAGTTCCCAGTGGATTGGAGTCTGGCAAACACCACAAATCAATAACTTAGCCTGGCATGTGTTGTCCAAATCCACCTGGATAATGCATGTACATCAAGAAACATTTTGCCTTGGATTAATGTTTGAACACTAGCTGTTTGAGGCTGTAATTGGTAGAACTGACTAGAAAGCTTAGCCACTTTCTTCAAGTACCCCAGAAGCTCAATGGTGGGAGAATCTGTCTACACCATCTGAGCATCCCACAACCCCCCCACCCTGCACTTCCCATGGCCAATCCACCACTTAGTCTCTACATCTCCTCTAGACTGTAGCAGGAAGCCAGTTCCCCTGGAGGAAACACTTCAGACATGGGGAGAAAGGAAAGCTTGCACAGTCTCCTGAGGCTGGAATCAACTGGGTCTGTGATGCTATGAGGCAACAGTGCTACCAACTTTTTTAGTCCAGTTATGAAATGTTGCTGAGGGCCAGGAGTGGAGTAGGGTAAACCTGAATTTAGGCTGGCAGACCATTACTGGACTGTTCCCAGGATCAGTAAGGTGTAGGCCCTCCCACTGTCCCTCTCTGATTTTGAAACTAGCTGGGCATGATGCAGGCTGCCAGGTGGTGGCTAGTGGAGTAAGATGCTGGGGAGTTAACTTTCATCCTACCAAGATGAGAATAGAGTAAGATGGCAGTGCTAAATGAACAGAGGGGCATGATGGCTGTTAAACTCACTCGTGCATCCTCCAGTTAGGGCAAACAACTGCTATCCTTCAGGACCTGGGTTCCATAAGGATAGGTCTTTTGAAGCTAAGACTTGGTGTTAGTATCATAACAGCATACCTGCCTTTCACTGAGTAATGGGAATTGCCCCAATTGAAGGCCTGGTGCACTTCCTTATCCCCCTTCAGAGAAAGGAGATTTTAGTCTCCATTACTGCACCCAACTTCTGAAGTAAACCTGACAGTTTGGAGGATGAAAGGCCAATCAGGACAGCAGTGCTAACCAACAAGCCATGTACTACCAGGGACCCAGGTTCAATTCCACCCTCTGGCAATTGTCTGTGGAGTTGATACATGTTCCTTGTGTCTATGGGTTTCCTCCCACAGTCCAAAAATGTGTAGGTTAGTTGGATTGCCCATGGGAAACTGCCTGTAGTGTGGGTGTGTAGACTGGGTCCTCCATGGGAAATGGAGGGTTACAGGAACAGGGTGGCAGAATCAGCATGGGATGCTCTTTTGGAGGGTTGGTGTGGACTTGATGGGCCAAATGGCCTGCTTCCACCCTGTCAGGATTCTGGGTTTTTGTGTAGAATAGAATTTTGCCAACTCAGCCCTTAGTATTCTCAGTGGATGCCCAACTGTGCCTCAGTTTGAGGAGGCTGCCTTTAGAGCAGAAGTAAAATCCCACAAGTGGCTGGAAAAGCTTGCCAGGTCTGGTGGTATCTGAAAGGGGGGAAAAAAATCAGTTAAGGTTTAGGTCTGACTTTTTTAAACTGAAGGTTTGATTGGGCTTCTACCTTGTTTTGCTGTCCTGTTTTGACAGGAAGAATGAAGTGATTAGATCTAAAATGCAGGATCAAAGACGGTGCATTTTATGCACCACCAACTATTGCAGATCAAACGGAGTGGTTCCAAAAGGCTAACAGACTAAGGCTAACAGACTTCCAGTTTTAAACCAAGGGATGAGCCCTATGAAAAATATTGTGGCTTTGAACAATTTAAGGTTAGATACAAAATTGAATTACAGGCTAGGTGATTTGGCCATAAGTTTTGACTCTTAACTGCCATTCTTTAACCAGGTTCTAACAATTTTTGTTTACCATTGATCAGAAACTGAACTCAGTTACAAAAGCAGATCAGAGCCTAGAAATACTGACTCCCCTAGGCCTGGCCACTATCAACAAGACACATCAGTGTGATGGCATACTCTCCACTTGCCTGGATAGGTACAGCTCCAATAACAAGCTGCTTGATTGGTACCACCACATCCATAAACATCCACTCCTCCACCACAAATGGCAGCAATGTGCACTAATCACAAGATGCATTACAGAAATTCAGTAAAGGTTCTCTTGACAGCCCCTTTGGCATATGCACCCCAATACCATCTGTACAACAAGGTGCAGGGCTGGATGAACACAGCAGGCC
>NC_063334.1:125646285-125670573 GCF_021869965.1 Rhincodon typus
CTCCCGCCGGCCTGGCCGCTCTCCCGCCGGCCTGGCCGCTCTCCATTGTTCTTGGTCCTAAATGGCTCACCTCTTATCCTTAAACTGTGACCTTAGTTACAGCCCTTTTGTGGGTCTAAAACAACCAGCCATTGCTGTTTTGGCTGCACTTTGAGCCCACCTTTTGGGTACTGACTGTAGTGGGTGGGTCAGAGGAACTGCCCCTAGGCTTGGCGAAAGTGACCATTGGCAGGTCCAGGTATTCTGCCATGGAGGTGGGTGGGGTGATGATTCCTATCGGTCTGCACCTCTCAGTTACGTTCCGGTCTGGGTGCACTTAGAGGGAGCAGGTGATGCCCTCGAAGCATTTAGAGAGAGGGGGTAGGCACCACTGGGGCTGGAGTTCATTATCTCCTCCTCCAACACATTTTGGTTTTTTTCAACATATTTGTTAATTTTGTCAGTGGTAGAAAACCAGGCCTCCTAGAATTCTCGTGTTTATCTTTGTCTCATTTGTCCTCATGCAGTAACTTTGTCCAGATCAAATTCATGTCCTTCTATGCCAGTGTGTGTTAAATTGAGGGAGAATTGGTTGTGCCAATTTTCAACCACCCATGCAATTAACAAATAGACGCCATCTGCATTCCACTATGGTACAAAACTGGAAACAAGATCAGGACAGAACCACAGCATTTCAACACAGGCTACACAGTACTAACGATGTCACCTAAAAAGGAGATGTAACGTTTGCATGAAAACCAGTCAGCTCAGCAAACCACCTAACAATCCAACCTGAGCTACACATCTTCATTAAAACATTATTGTAAAAACCCATTGAGTTCACTAATCATCAATTTTATGACCAGACTTTAATTTTGGAATTTTGTTTGTATTTTCAAATTTAAATTCCACTGTGAGGCTGCCCAAAACGTCAGTTGATCTCCAGATAAATAGCCCAGTGTCAATAACATTGTACCCCTGCCTCCCAAAAGGCAGCTGATTTCTGGGAAGACCAGAACTTATCAAGTTAAATATTGATTGGAAAGATTTGGTCTGTTCAAGTGTTGCCTGCAATGTTTACCCTTGGAGTCAATGCAGCCTCTATTTAACAACTCTGACCTTGAAGTTCAGGTCCAGAGTCTACACGAGGGAGGTGAACAAGCAGTGAGACAGAGAGGAAATTGAGACTAGCTACAACTCACCATTACAACTGAAAGCGCAGCAGTTCCAAGTTCAAGACATTGAGTTATGTTAGTGCATGAACTTTTTCTTTCATACAGTGTTGGAGGAGGAGTTTATTTTTGGAAACCTTACTGTCATTCAAATCAACTGCAACCAAGTTTTTAATTTTTTTTAACCAATCTTTGCTGGAGCAGAGATAGTAGGAACTGCAGATGCTGGAAAATCTGAGATAACAAGGTGTAGAGCTGGATGAACACAGCAGGCCAAGCAGCATCAGAGGATGTGTTCATCCAGCTCTACACCTTGTTAGTTCACTGGAGCAGTTGGGACACTAGGCTGAGCTAGAGACACTATTCCTACACAAGGAGTCAGAAACTGAGCTTTTTTTTCTGGAAAGTCATCACCAAATCATCCATTAAACCAGGGAAACAGGTAAATATTAACAAGTGCTGCCACCAGGAACTGTGCAATAACAAGATCCCCGTGTGTAGATGGAGTCTATTTCAACATGTTTGTTAATTGCATTGGTGGCTGAAAATTGGTACAACCAATTCTCCCTCAATTCAATACACTCCGGCATAGAAGGACATCAATTTGATTTGAACAAAGTTACTGTACGAGGACAAGTGAGACAAAGATAAACACAAGAATTCCAGGAGGCCTGGTTTTCAACCATTGATGCAATTAACAAACATGGTGAAATAAAGCACTTCTACATTTCACTATGGTACAAAACCAGAAACAACACTGCCCACCCTGACAGACTGAACCATATCAATTCAGCTACATGTGCTGACAATGTCACCCAGAAGGGAGACAAAATGTTAGCTGAATCAGAGATAGTAGGAACTGCAGATGCTGGAGAATCCAAGACAACAAGGTGCAGGGCTGGATAAACACAGCAGGCCAAGCGGCATCATAGGAGCAGAAAGGCTGACGTTTCGGGCCTAGACCCTTCAGGGCCTGCTGTGTTCATCCAGCTCTGCACCTTGTTGTGACAAAATGTTAGCTGACTGGTTTTCATCCACGGTGAACCAATCAACAACTCCAATAATGTCATTCAGGGAAGGGAATGGAATCTGCCATCCTTACCTGGTCTGGCCTACACATGACTCCAGACCCACAGCAATATGGTTGACTCTTAACTGCCCTCTGAAGTGGCCCTGAAAGTCACTCAGTTGTGATCAATTGCTATGAAATCTCAACAAAGAAATGAAACCAGACAGATCACCTAGCAACGACCTAGGCACCGGAAAAGACAACAGCGGAAACAGTGCTGTCAAACCTGCCAAGCGGTGCTAAAATAGGGAGGATGTCATTGCATTCAGTTCTGGTCTCCCTGCTGTGGGAAAGATGTTGTGAAACTTGAAATGGTTCAGCAGAGATTTACAAGGATGTTGCCAGGGTCGGAGGGTTTGAGCTATAGGGAGAGGCTGAATAGGCTGGGGCTATTTTCCCTGGAGTGTCAGAGGCTGAGGGGTGACGTTATAGAGGTTTATAAAATCATGAGAGGCATGGATAGGGTGAATAGGCAAGGTCTTTTTTTTTTCCCAGGGTAGAGGAGACCAAACTGGAGGGCATAGGTTTAAGGTGTGAGGGGAAAGATTTAAAAGGGACCTAAGGAGCAACTTTTTCACACGTAGGGTGGTGCATGTATAGAATGAGCTGCCAGAAAAGGTCATGGAGGCTGGTACATTTACAATATTTAAAAGACATCTGGATGGGTAAATGAAAGAAAGGGTTTAGAGGGATATGGGCTAAATGCTGGCAAATGGGACTAGATTAGTTTGGGATGCCTGGTAAGTATGGATGAGTTGGACCAACGTTTCTGTTTACATGCTGTGCAACTCTATGAGACACAAGGTGGCTAGTTCACTCACAAAGGAGTCTTTGGTTTGTCAGCTAAGAGTCACACATTACAACAAATTTTGCAGGAAAGATAAATTTGCTTTCTTCAGGCTTACAGTGAGTTTTGACTGCAGAGAAGAGAGAGACTGTTCCTGAGCTAGAGAAGGATTGAACACTTCTCTCTCTATGTATCTTGTTCCCAACTCCAAGCTGTCCAGTTACCTGATAACCAATCACATGGTTGTTGAAAGACAAAAGGCTTTTGTCATTGATAACTGGTCACTAGTCCATAGACCAGCCAACTCCTTGTTACCAACAAAAGCTGTATTGGTCCATTCCCTCAGCTCCAAATCATCTGCAACTTGGTTGTTTATACAATGCCTACTATAATGGGAGTGAGGTTACTGACTCTCAAAACGTACTTTTAAAAGACAAAACAAACTAAAAAGACATAGGCCTCACAAGGTTTAATACCTATCAACAAAGAATCAGATAAACACTTGAAAAGAAAGCACTGCAGCATTGTGAGGACAGAGCTGGGCTCCATCTCATGGTGGAAGAGTTTCGCCAAGGATGGTTTTATCAAAAGTTTTTTAAACATTTTATGAATCAACCCTGCACTGATATCATTTCCAGGAAGTGAACATGTGATGCCATGTGCTTCAGGAAATACAGTAGATGATCCTTCCCTCAGCTATTACCATCTCATTATTGATGAACAGTTATGCTGCAATGTACAACTCCATATTTCCCCACATTACATCACATCTGCCAAGATTTTGCCCTCTCACTTAATCTGTCTCTATCCCTTTGCAGACTCTGTGTCATCCTCACCACTTGCCTTCCCACCCATCTTGGTGTCATCCATGAACTTGGCTACAGTGCATTCACTTTCCTCATCCAAGTCATTAATTGTCATTTTAAATAATTGTGACCCCAGCACTGATCCCTGTGGCATTTCATTAGTTACAGGTTCCCATCCTGAAAATGCCCCCCTTTATCCGAACCCTCTGTTTTCTATCAGTTAGCCAATCCTCTATCCATGCTCATTTACTGCCCCCAACACCATGGGCTCTTATTAAGTTGCCTAATGTGTGGCACCTTATCAAACACCTTCTGAAAATCCAAATATATTACATCCCCTGCTCCCCCTTTATCTATCTGGCTTGTTACCTCCTCAAAGAATTCTAGTAAATGTCTCAGGCATGATTTCCCCTTCATGAGCCCATACTGACCCTGATTGATCAGGGTGTGTATTTCTCAATGCTCTGTTATTACAGCCTTTAGATTAGACTGTAACATTGTTCCAGTAATAGACGTTAAACTAACTGGCCTATAGTTACCTGTGTTTTATTAAATAAATGGTGTTACATCAGCAGTCTTTTTTCAGAATCTAAGGATTCCTGGAAGATTACCACTTCATTTAATATCCGAGGATGCAGTACATCAGGTCCTGGTGACTTAAGGCCCACTAGTTTTCTAAGCACTTCATTCTTTAGTGATAGCTATTGCATTTATTTTCTCTCCTCCTTTCGCTACTTGAATATTTATTGTTTGGATGCCATTAATGTTTTCTTTTTGTTTACTCATTCATGGAATGTGGGCATTGCTGACTGGCCAGCATTTATTGCTATCCCCAATGACCCTTGAACTGAATAGTATGTTAAGGTCATTTCTGAGGTCACTTCGGAATCACATTACTGTGAGTCTAGAGTCACATGTAGGCCAGACCAGGTAAGGATGGCAGTTTCCTTCCCTAAAGGACATTAGTGAACCAGATGGGTTTTTCTGACAATCAGCAATGATTTAACACATATCAGTAGATTCTTAATTCCAGATATTTTTTCATTGAATTCAAATTCCACCATCTGTCATGGTGGGATTCAAACCTGGGTCCCCAGAACATTATCTGAGTCTCTGTGATAATACCACTGGGCCATCACTTCCTTTTCTACTGTGAAAACTGATATAAAGCATTTATTCAACTCCTTTGCCATTTCCTGGTTCCCCCATTATTTTTTCTCCAGCTTCATTCTCTTAGGGACCTGTGTTCACTTTGGCTTCTCTTTTCCTTTTATCTATTAAATAGTGAATCTTGTTCAGTATAGAAACCTGATCCATGCTTTCTATCAACCTGGGTCTCAATATCAGGGAAATGGGGAACTTTGTGTGCTTTTAAAAATCTCTAACTTTTGTGATGACTCTGGGACTAGAGGGGCTCGATTTCCAGCATGCTGCCCCAGGCAGTCATAACAACCTGCTTTTCCTTGCTAGAATGCTCACTGACTTTTTTCTTCTTTTTATTTTGTAATCATTTTTGCTTCAGAGCTGTGAACTGTGAGCTGAGAGCTGAAGGTTGAGTTGTGAATAGCAGTTAGTATTTTTTAAATAAAAGAAAACAAACAAACTGAGATAACAAGGTGTAGAGCTGGATGAACACAGCAGGCCAAGCAGCATCAGAGGAGCAGGAAGGCTGACGTTTTGGGCCTAGACCCTTTTGTTACGAGCCCAGGGCTGAAAGTTAATTGCAGTTTGGTTCTTGTTTGAAAAGTGCTCTATAGACATTTCGACTCCAGGGAGGCACTGTGTTCAAATTGATGGCAATTATTGAATCTTAACTGGGGCCTCATAAGGAGACAGCCTAACGAAGAGAAACATAGAGTCATGGAGATGTACAGCAAGGAAACAGACCGTTCAGTCCAATTCATCCATGTTGACCAGATATCCTAAACTGATTTTATCCCATTTGCCAGCATTTGGCCCATATCCCTCTAAACCCTTCCTGTTCACTCACCCATCCAGATGCATTTTAAATGTTGTAATTGTACCAGCCTCTACCACTTCCTCTGGCAGCTCATTCCATACACGCACCACCCTCTGTGGGAAAAAGTTGCCCCTTAGGACAGCATTTGAACTGGTTTTTGATTTGTGTTTAGGTCAGAAGGATTTTGGCTACCAAAGCTACAGAATGGAGGTTTGATTGCTTTCTGATTGTTATCCCATTATTAATGCATGAAAATTCAAAGAACACACTCTCAGTTATGAGAATTAAATGAATATTCCTCAGAGCCTACTGGAAGCTATCTGGATTCATTGGTGTCTTCAGGAACCAGACAAAATACAATCCCATTGAGATTACGGATTGTGGAGACTGCTTCAGTGAAATGTCCAGTTACAGTTCATTTGTTTTCTTTTTCCTTTTGATTTATCCTTTGATTGTGCCTGTTTGTCTGTCTATCTTTCTGTGAGACTAGGGAGAGGTGTTAGAGACTTTAAATCAACTTTAATTGGCTTTAAATCAGGCATTATTTAGATTCATTTGTGGTTTAACTTTGCTCTACTAAAGTTACTGTATTATCAATAAATGGTTAAATCTTTTATTTAAGCTATAAACCTGACGTCTGCTTTTGATTGCTCACAAAGTCTGGTACTAGTTAGTCAAAAAGACTGGGTAGGAACCATTGGGGTCAATTTTCAGGGTCTTTGAATGTTTGGATTTTACCAGGATGAAAATACAAACATAGAGAGACAGCTTTGGCTCAGCTATCTGTTTCTGTGTCATAACAACCCACACTTTCAGACATTGCCTAACAGATCATCATTACTCAATGCTTAAATAACACATTCTGCTGCTCACTTTTCTGATTCTTTGTTAATAGTCTTTAGCTTTGTGTCCCTTTTGTTAATGACTGTTGGAAACTATTGAATCACTTGTATACTGCCTCCAGCGTTTGGTACACAGAGCTAAGCGATCCCACAACCAACAGATCAGAGATAAGCTCTGCAGTCCTGCCACATCCAGTTGTGAATGGTGGTGGACGATTAAACAGCTCACTGGAGCAGGAGGATCCACAAACATCCCAGATTTGCTGATCGATTCTAGTAGTGTGTTAACAGAGCTGTTCCTGAATGGAAGCAGACATTTATTTTTCTGTCAACCATGTGGATTACACTGAGTTAATGACCTCAGTGAGATTGGGATTGTCCTGTTGATGATTGACAGGTTTGTCCTATTTAAACCTTCCTGCTGTTGGATCTCTGGACATGTGACAATCCAACATCAGCAGAGATCGGGAGAAAATGACTGGAATTCCTGCCTTTTTTCCCCTCTACGCTTTACTCTTCTCCTCCGTGACACTTCTGTCTAACATCGAGGGCAAGGAGAGGTGAGCACATGTGTGTAACAACCCGGTATTTCAGAAATTTCCAAACCCTTGCATTGGCGGATTTTAAACTAGAGCGGAGAAAAGGAAAGACAAGCTTGCATTTATAGGGGAGATGATGGCCTAGTGGTATTATCACTGGACTGTTAATCCAGAAACCCAGGTAATGTTCTGGGGACTTAGGTTCAAATCCTGTCATGGCAGATGGTGGAATTTGAACTTAATAAATATCTGGAATTAAGAGTCTAATGATGACCATGAATCCATTGTCAATTGTCAGAAAAACGCATCTGGTTCACTAATGTCCTTTAGGGAAGGAAAGAGTGGTGTGGGAAAGAGGGTTTCCTTTTCATGGGGCACTGGCATCAGTTCTGGGACAGGAGGAATCCATACCGCTGGGAAGGACTCCACCTGAACAGGGCCGGGTCCAGTGTTCTGGCGAAAAGGGTAAATAGGGTGGTCAACAGGACTTTAAACTAGTGAGTACGGGGGAAGGGAGAAGTGAGTGGAGAGGGAGAATAACAATTAATGTAAGGCAAAGCAGCAGGTTAGCAGGTGACAAGGAAGCTTCAACTCCATTGAAAATTAGGAAAAAAGTTAAAGGGAAGGAGAACTCGAGCTGTTAGTAATGAAGGTAATAGGACCCAAAAAGAAGGTGCAAAAACTGGCATAAGGGCACTTTATCTGAATGCTCGGAGCACTCGAAACAAGGTGGATGAGTTGACGGCGCAAATCATGGCAAATGGGTATGATTTAGTGACCATTACAGAGACATGGTTACAGGATGGTCATGACTGGGAGTTAAATATCCAGGGGTATCAAACTGTTCAGAAGGACAGACAGGAAGGTAAGGGAGGTGGTGTTGCTCTGATTTTTAAGGATGATATCAGGGCGGTAGTGAGAGATGATATAGGTTCTGCTGAACAAAACATTGAATCCATTTGGGTGGAAATTAGGAATAGCACGGAGAAGAAGTCACTGATAGGGGTGGTCTATAAGCCACCAAATAATGACATCATGGTGGGGCGGGCAATAAACAGAAATAGCTAATGCATGTAAAAATGGTACAGCAATTATCATGGGGGATTTTAATCCACATATCGATTGGTCAAACCAGGTTGGTCATGGCAGCCTTGAGGAGGGGTTAATAGAATGCATCCGCGATAATTTCCTTGAACAATATGTAATGGAACCTACGAGGGAGCAAGCTATCCTAGATCTAGTCCTGTGTAATGAGACAGAAATACTTAATGATCTCACAGTTAGGGATCCTCTTGGAAGGAGCGATCACAGTATGGTCGAATTTAAAAGACAGATGGAGTGTGAGAAGGTTAAATCCAGTACCCATGTCCTGTGCTCAAACAAAGGAGACTATGAAGGAATGACGAAGGAGTTAGCTAAGGTAGAATGGGAGCAAAAACTTTATGGTGGGTCAATTGAGGAAAAGTGGAGGATTTTCAAAACAATTTTTCACAGTGCTCAGCAGAAGTATATTCCAGTGATAAGGAAGAACTGTAGAAAAAGAGAGAGCCAGCCATGGATGTCTAAGGAAATAAAGGAAAGTATCAGATTGAAAAAAAAACACATACAAAAACACAAAGATTAGTGGGAAACTAGTAGACTGGGAAATCTTTAAAGGCCAACAGAAAGCCACAAAAAAAGTTATAAAGAAAAGTAAGATAGATTATGAGAGTAAACTAGCTCAGAATATAAAAACAGGCAGCAAAAGTTTCTATAAATATGTAAATCGTAAAAGAGTGGCGAAGGTAAACATTGGTCCTTTAGAGGATGAGAAGGCCAATTTAATAACTGGGAATGAGGAAATAGCTGAGACATTAAACAGTTATTTCGTGTCGGTCTTCACAGTGGAAGACACAAATAACATGCCAAAAACTAATGGCAAGAAGGTTATAGCAGGTGAGGACCTAGAAACTATCATTATCACTAAGGAGGCAGTGCTGGGCAAGCTAATGGGGCTAAAGGTAGACAAGTCTCCTGGCCCAGATGAAATGCATCCCAGGGTAATAAAAGAGGTGATGGGGGAAATAGCAAATGCACTAGTAATTATTTACCAAAATTCACTGGACTCTGGGGTGGTTCCCGCAGATTGGAAAACAGCCAATGTGACACCGCTGTTTAGAAAAGGAAGTAGACAAAAAGCAGGTAACTATAGGCCAGTTTGCTTAACTTCGGTATTGGGGAAAATGCTTGAATCTATCATTAAGGAAGAAATAGCAAGACATCTGGATATAAATTGTCCCATTGGGAACACCCAGCATGGGTTCATGAAGGGTAGGTCATGTTTAACTAATTTGGTGGAATTCTTTGAGGACATTACTTGCATGGTGGACAATGGGGAACCTGTGGATGTGGTGTATCTGGATTTCCAGAAGGCATTTGTCAGTGGTTTCAGCGGCGGGAGTCCAGGAGGAAGCACGAGGGCACCCTGGGAAGGTAAGCTTTTCGATTATAAAAGTCTTACCTTGCGTGACTCCATTTTTGGAGTAAGTGAGGTAATATATTGGGCAGTTGCTTTACCCGAAACACTGCTTAGGTAGTGTCTCCCAACCATCCTCCTCCTCTAACCAAAACAAAAGACTCTGAGCGCCGATTTGGTAAGGTTACTAGTTTTTTTTTCAATAGTCTGTTTGGGAATTCAGAACAGTGGGAATGGATGTTAGGGCAGTTGTATGCTCCTCCTGTAGAATGTGGGAGGTAAGGGTCACCACGAGTGTCCCCACTGACTTCATCTGCGGGAAGTGCACCCAACTCCAGCTCCTCGGAAACCGTGTTAGGGAACTGGAGCTGGAGCTGGATGAACTTCGGATCATTCGGGAGGCTGAGGGGATAATTGAGAGGAGTTACAAGGAGGTAGTCACACCTCAGGTACAGGAAAAAAGTAGATGGGTTACAGTCAGGGGACGGAAAGGGAACAGGCAGACAGTGCAGGGATCCCCTGTGGCCGTTCCCCTCAATGACAAGTATACTGTTGAGGGGGACAATTTACCAGGGGTAAGCCACGGGGTACAGGTCTCTGGCACAGAGTCTGTTCCTGTTGCTCAGAAGGGAAGAGGGGAGAGGAGGAGAGCATTAGTCATTGGGGACTCCATAGTTAGGGGGACAGATAGGAGATTCTGTGGGAACGAGAGAGACTCGCGGTTGGTGTGTTGCCTCCCAGGTGCCAGGGTCCGTGGTGTCTCGGATTGTGTTTTCGGGATCCTTAAGGGGGAGGGAAAGCAGCCCCAAGTTGTGGTCCACATAGGCACCAACGACATAGGTAGGAAAAGGGATGGGGATGTAAGGCAGAAATTCAAGGAGCTAGGGTGGAAGCTTAGAGCTAGAACAAACAGAGTTGTTATCTCTGGTTTGTTACCCGTGCCACGTGCTAGCGAGGCGAGGAATAGGGAGAGAGAGCAGTTGAACACGTGGCTACAGGGATGGTGCAGGAGGGAGGGATTCAGATACCTGGATAATTGGGGCTCATTCTGGGGTAGGTGGGACCTCTACAAACGGGATGGTCTACACCTGAACCAGAGGGGTACCAATATCCTGGGGGGGAAATTTGCTAATGCTCTTCGGGAGGGTTTAAACTAATTCAGCAAGGGGATGGGAACCTGAATTGTAGCTCCAGTGTACAGGAGGTTGAGAGTAGTGAGGTCATAAATAAGGTTTCAAGGTCGCAGGAGTGTACCGGCAGGCAGGAAGGTGGTTTGAAGTGTGTCTACTTCAATGCCAGGAGCATCCGGAATAAGGTGGGTGAACTTGCAGCATGGGTTGGTACCTGGGACTTCGATGTTGTGGCCATTTCCGAGACATGGATAGAGCAGGGACAGGAATGGTTGTTGCAGGTTCCGGGGTTTAGATGTTTCGGTAAGATCAGCGAAGGTGGTAAAAGAGGGGGAGGTGTGGCATTGTTAGTCAAGGACAGTATTACGGTGGCAGAAAGGACGTTTGATGAGCACTCGTCTACTGAGGTAGTATGGGCTGAGGTTAGAAACAGGAAAGGAGAGGTCACCCTGTTGGGAGTTTTCTATCGGCCTCCGAAAAGTTCCAGAGATGTAGAGGAAAAGATTGCAAAGATGATTCTGGATAGGAGCGAAAGTAACAGGGTAGTTGTTATGGGGGACTTTAACTTTCCAAATATTGACTGGAAACGCTATAGTTCGAGTACTTCAGATGGGTCAGTTTTTGTCCAATGTATGCAGGAGGGTTTCCTGACACAGTATGTAGATAGGACAACAAGAGGCGAGGCCACATTGGATTTGGTACTGGGTAATGAACCAGGCCAGGTGTTAGATTTGGAGGTAGGTGAGCACTTTGGTGATAGCGACCACAATTCAGTTACATTTACTTTAGCGATGGAAAGGGATCGGTATATAACGCAGGGCAAGAGTTATAGCTGGGGGAAAGGCAATTATGAGGTGATTAGGCAAGATTTAGGATGCACAGGATGGAGAAGGAAACTGCAGGGGCTGGGCACAATTGAAATGTGGAGCTTGTTCAAGGAACAGCTACTGTGTGTCCTTGAAAAGTATGTACTTGTCAGGCAGGGAGGAAGTGGTCGAGCGAGGGAACCGTGGTTTACTAAAGAAGTTGAATCTCTTGTCAACAGGAAGAAGGAGGCTTATGTAGAGATGAGGCGTGAAGGCTCAGTGAGGGCACTTGAGAGTTACAAGTTAGCCAGGAAGGACCTAAAGAGAGAGCTAAGAAGAGCCAGGAGGGGACATGAGAAGTCTTTAGCAGGTAGGATCAAGGAAAACCCTAAAGCTTTCTATAGGTATGTCAGGAATAAAAGAATGACTAGAGTAAGATTAGGGCCGGTCAAGGACAGTAGTGGGAAGTTGTGCGTGGAATCCGAAGAGATAGGAGAGGCGCTAAATGAATATTTTTTGTCAGTATTCACATAGGAAAAAGACAATATTGTCAAGGAGAATACTGAGATACAGTCTATTAGACTAGACGGGATTGAGGTTCATAAGGAGGAGGTGTTAGCAATTCTGGAAGGTGTGAAAATAGATAAGTCCCCTGGGCCGGATGGGATTTATCCTCGGATTCTCTGGGAAGCTAGAGAGGAGATTGCAGAGCCTTTGGCTTTGATCTTTATGTCGTCATTGTCTTCAGGAATAGTGCCAGAAGACTGGAGACTAGCAAATGTCGTCCCCTTGTTCAAGAAGGGGAGTAGAGACAACCCTGGTAATTATAGACCAGTGAGCCTTACTTCGGTTGTGGGTAAAGTGTTGGAAAGGATTATAAGAGATAGGATTTATAATCATCTAGAAAGGAATAATTTGATTAGGGATAGTCAACACGGTTTTGTGAAGGGTAGGTCGTGCCTCACAAACCTTATTGAGTTCTTTGAGAAGGTGACCAAACAGGTGGATGAGAGTAAAGCGGTTGATGTGGTGTATATGGATTTCAGTAAAGCGTTTGATAAGGTTCCCCATGGTAGGCTATTGCAGAAAATACGGAGGCATGGGATTGAGGGTGATTTAGCGGTTTGGATCAGAAATTGGCTAGCTGTAAGAAGACAGAGGGTGGTGGTTGATGGGAAATGTTCATCCTGGAGTTCAGTTACTAGTGGTGTACCTCAAGGATCTGTTTTGGGGCCACTGCTGTTTGTCATTTTTATAAATGACCTGGATGAGGGCGTAGAAGGATGGGTTAGTAAATTTGCGGATGACACCAAAGTTGGTGGAGTTGTGGATAGTGCGGAAGGATGTTGCAGGTTACAGAGGGACATAGATAAGCTGCAGAGCTGGGCTGAGAGGTGACAAATGGAGTTTAATGCGGAAAAGTGTGAGGTGATTTTCTTTGGAAGGAGTAACAGGAATACAGATTACTGGGCTAATGGTAAGATTCTTGGTAGTGTGGATGAGCAGAAAGATCTTGGTGTCCATGTGCATAGATCACTGAAAGTTGCCACCCAGGTTGATCGGGTTGTTAAGAAGGCGTACGGTATGTTAGGTTTTATTGGTAGAGGGATTGAGTTTCGGAGCCATGAGGTCATGTTGCAGCTGTACAAAACTCTGCTGCGGCCGCACTTGGAGTATTGCGTACAGTTCTGGTCACCGCATTATAGGAAGGATGTGGAAGCATTGGAAAGGGTGCAGAGGAGATTTACCAGGATGTTGCCTGGTATGGAGGGAAGGTCTTATGAGGAAAGGCTGAGGGTCTTGAGGCTGTTTTCATTAGAGAGAAGAAGGTTAAGAGGTGACTTAATAGAGACATACAAGATGATCAGAGGATTAGATAGGGTGGACAGTGGGAGCCTTTTTCCTCGGATGGTGATGGCTAGCACGAGGGGACATAGCTTTAAATTGAAGGGTGATAGATATAGGACAGATGTCAGAGGTAGGTTCTTTACTCAGAGAGTAGTAAGGGCGTGGAATGCCCTGCCTGCAAAAATAGTAGACTCGCCCACTTTAAGGGCATTTAAATGGTCATTGGATAAACATATGGATGATAATGGAATAGTTTAGGTTAGATGGGCTTCAGATTGGTTTCACAGGTCGGCGCAACATCGAGGGCCGAAGGACCTATACTGCGCTGTAATGTTCTATGTTCTATGTTCTATGATCTGGGGTGCCACACCAAAGGCTGCTACATAAGATAAAGTTGCACGGTATTACAGGTAATGTATTGGTATGGATAGAGGATTGGTTGACCAGTCGAAAGCAAAGAGTAGGGGTAAATGGGTGTTTTTCTGGTTGGCGGTCAGTGGCTAGTGGTGTGCCTCAGGGATCAGTGTTGGGACTGCAATTGTTTACAATTTACATAGATGATTTGGAGTTGGGGACTAAGTGTGTTGTGTCAAAATTTGCAGATGACACTAAGGTGAGTGGTAGAGCAAAGTGTGCAGAAGACACTGAAAGTCTGCAGAGGGATATAGATAGTCTAAGTGAGTGGGCAAAGGTCTGGCAGATGGAGTACAATGTTGATAAGTGTGAGGTCATCCATTTTGGTAGGAATAACAGCAAAATGGACTATGTTTTGAATGGTAAAAAATTGCAGCTCGCTGCTGTGCAGAGGGACTTGGGTGTCCTTGTGCATGAATCGCTGAAGGTGGGATTGCAGGTGCAGCAGGTAATTAAAAAGGCAAATGGAATTTTGTCTGTCATTGCTCGAGGGATGGAGTTTAAAAACAGGGAGGCTATGCTGCAGCTGTATAGGGTCCTGGTGAGGCCACACCTGGAATACTGTGTGCAGTTTTGGTCTCCTTACTTGAGAAGGGATATACTAGCACTGGAGGGGGTGCAGAGGAGATTCACTCGGTTGATTCCAGAGTTGAGAGGGTTGGATTATGAGGAGAGACTGAGTAGACTGGGATTATACTCATTGGAATTCAGAAGAATGAGGGGAGATCTTCGAGAAACATATAAGATTGTGAAGGGAATAGATAAGGTGGAGGCAGGGAGGTTGTTTCCTCTAGCAGGTGAAACTAGGACTAGAGGGCATCGCCTCCAAAATAAAGGGAAGCAGATGTAGGACTGAGGTCAGGAGGAACTTCTTCACCCAAAGCGTTGTGAATCTGTGGAATTCCCTGCCCAGTGAAGCGGTTGAAGCTACCTCGCTGAATGTTTTTAAGGCAAGGCTAGATAAATGTTTGAACAGTAAAGGAATTAAGGGTTATGGTGAGTGGGCGGGTAAGTGGAGCTGAGTCTCAAAAAGATCAGCCATGATCTTATTAAATGGCGGGGCAGGCTCGAGGGGCCAGATGGCCTACTCCTGCTCCTAGTTCTTATGTTCTTATGTTCTTATGTTTACGTGTTCTATGTTCCTTACCTGGTCAGGCCTACATGTGACTCCAGACCCACAGTAATATGGTTGACTGATAACTGCCCTCTGGGCAATTAGGGACGGGCAATAAATGCTGCCTAGCCAGCGATGCCCTCATCCCATGAATGAATAAAAAAAATTTTATAGCACCTGTCACAGCGGCCTGAAGTACCACACAGTCAATGAAAATTTTCCAATGTAGTCTTTTTTGGAAACTTGGCAACCGATTTTTGCACAGGGTGTTCTCACAAACAATAAGCTGGAGCGACCAATAATCTGCTTTTTTTGTGATGTTTACTGAGGAACATAGGAAATAGGTCATTGGGCCCATTGAATATGCTGTCATTCAATAGATGGTGGCTGATCCTCGACGTCAACACCATTTTCCAAGCCTCATTACCTTTAATATCTTTATAACTCTATTGATTTCCGTCCTGAACATATTCAATGACTGAGCTCCCACTGCCCTCTGCAGCTCTGAATGATAAAATCCTAGCTCATCTCAGTCCTCAATAGCCTGCCCCTTAGTCTGAGAGAGTGTATCTTTGTTCCAGTCTAGATACCAAGGGAAACATCTTTCTGCATTCCTGCTGCCAATATAAGAATATTGAATATTGACTGAGTCATGGCGGAAAGTTCCCCTGGTGTTCCTCAACATATCCCTCATTGTGGACCCCTGAATAACTATCCACAGAGTAGACGGGGTCATGGTTTAAAGTATCTCCTGGAAATCAGAACCCTGACAGAGAAGCACTCCCACAGTGCTGCATTGGGAGAGTTGCATTCAGAGTGCTGCATTGGGTGTGATGCATTGGGACTGCTGCATTAGGAGTGCTGCATTGGAACTGCTGCATTGGGAGAGTTGCATTGGGGTGCTATATTGTGACTGCTGCATTGGGAGAGTTGCATTGGGTGTGATGCATTGGGACTGTTGCATTGGGAGAATTGCATTGGGTGTGCCGCATTGGAGTGCTGCATTGGGAGAGTTGCATTGGGAATGCTGCATTAGGACTGCTGTTTTGTGAGAGTTGCATTGGGAGTGTTACATTGGGAGAGTTGCATTGGGAGTGCTACTTTGGGAGTGCTGCATTGGGACTGCTGCATTGGGAGAGTTGCTTTGGGAGTGCCGCATTGGGAGTGCTGCATTGGGAGAGTTGCTTTGGGAGTGCCGCATTGGGAGTGCTGCATTGGCAGTGCTGCATTGGGAGAGTTGCATTGGGAGTGTTACATTGGGACTGCTGCATTGAGAGTGCTGCATTGGGAGAGTTGCATTGGGAGCGCTGCACTGGGAGAGTTGCATTGAGAGTGCTGCATTGGGAGAGTTGCATTGGGAATGCTGCATTGGGAGAGTTGCATTGGAAGTGCTACGTTGGGTCTGCTGCATTGGGAGAATTGCATTGGGACTGTTGGCTCACAGCGTGCTTAGTTCTTCAAGGTGAGAATGCTGCCTCTTGAGGTGGGGCTGAGAGATGGCAGGAGGACAATCAGGTTCAGTCTTTCAAAGATTCACAGAGTCCATGCGTTGGGAATGGACGGTGTATCTATCAGCGACCGATCTCTATCCTATGGCTCCCTGTTCCACTCCCCCACTCCCTCACTCACTCCTGATTGCAACCCTGTACAATTGATCCCAGAGATTCCTACAACCAATAGTGACATTTATAACAATGTACCTGAGCACAGTAAAATGGAAAATCATTATAGCACCTATGAACTGCTCTCCCATTAGAGACAAGCAACTGGTAGTGAATTTAACCTGAGGGACACCATGCCTTGGGCAAGAGAAGACGTTGGGTCCATGGTGGGTCCATCATGGTAACCTCAGTCCATGCAGGGATTGAACCCACAGTGTTGGCATTAATTTGCATCACAAACCACCAGACACATAATCCCCTCCCCTCTCTTATCTTCCTTCACTCCCAACACCCCCATTGTACCTTCCCCTGTAACCGGCAACGGTGCAACACCTGCCCATTTACCTCCTCCCTCCCCAGTATCCAAGGGCCCAAACATACCTTCCAGGTGAAGCAACACTTCACCTGCACTTCCCAGAATCTAGTCAACTGCATTCGCTGCTCACAATGTGGTCTCCTGTACATTGGGGAAACAAAGCGTAGACAGGGTGACCCTGAGTTTCCTGTTGCCTGCCACTTTAATGCACCACCCTGCTCCCTGGCTAACATCTCTCTCTCAGATTTGCTGCAGTGTTCCAGCGAAGCTCAGCGCAAACTGGAAGAACAACACCTCATTTTCCCCTCTGGGAAATCTGCAGCCCTCGGACTCAGTATCGAGTTCTGTAATTTTAAGGCTTGAGCCACCTTCTCCCATGTCCCCACACCCAAGGCCTTGTTATCACATGCTATTACACATAACCCATTATTAGCCACTAATTGTCCCATTAATAGCTATTCATTCTCCCAGCCCAACCATTACTCACTCTCTTGTTCTTCTCTCTCTTTGGGCTCTATCCCCAGCTATCCTTTACTCCTTACCTCCTCCCCTAAACCCTAGGCAGCACAGTTCTGAGGAAAGGTCACCGGACCTGAAACGTTAACTCTGTTTTCTCCTTCACAGATGCTGCCAGACCTGCTGAGCTTCTCCAGCAACTTTGTTTTTGATCCTAGGCAGCATTTATTGTCCATCCCTAATTGCCCAGAGGGCAGTTAAGAGTCAACTACATTGCTGCAGGTCTGGAGTCACATGTAGGCCAGACCAGGTAAGGATGGCAGTTTCCTTCCCTAAAGGACATTAGGGAAGCTGATGGGTTTTTCCTGACAATCAATAATGGATTCATGATCATCATTAGATTCTTAATTCCGGATATTTATTGAATTTAAATTCCACCATCTGCTGTGGTGGGATTCGAACCCATGTCCCCAGAACATTACCTGGGTCTCTGGATTAACAGTCCAACAATAATACCACTAGGCCATTGCCCCCCCCTCAGCTTCTGCATATAAACAGACAGTTTCCCAGCCACCATTAGTTCTGATGAAGGATCGCCGGACCCAAAACATTAACTCTGATTTCTCTTCACAGATGTTGCAAGACCTGCTAAGCATTTCCAGCAACTTCTGTTTTTGTTTCTGATTTCCAGCATCCAAAGTTCTTTCAGTTTTCACAAGCCAGCCGTTCAGAGGTCAGTAGAGGTAATGTGCTCGAGAGGTTTAATTCTGTTGGCACCAATTCCAAGCAACAAGATACCACCAAACCTAGGCCAGATTCAGCCATGCTGCATTTTAACCATGAACAAAAACAGAATACAGCTGCTCCCAAAATCTCCAATTTTTCTAACTGGTATTATCGCTGGACTGTTAATCCAGAGACCCAGATAATGTTCTGGGGACCTGGGTTCAAATCCCACCACAGCAGATGGTGGAATTTAAATTCATTAAATATCTGGAATTAAGAGTCTAATGATGACCCTGATTCCATTGCTGATTGTCAAAAAAAACCCATCAGGTTCACTAATGTCCTTTAGGGAAGGAAACTGCCATCCTTACCTGGTCTGGCCTACATGTGACTCCAGAGCCATGGCAATGTGTTGACTCTCAGCTGGCCTCTGGGCAATTTTAGGGACGGGCAATAAATGCTGCCTGGCCAGCGATGCCCTCGTCCCGTGAATGAATAAAGAAAAAAAAGATACCGTCACCAATTTAAAAACCCATTGCATTTCTCCTCCTTTTACATACTTTTACCAACAGTTTTTAAATTCATTCATGGGACATACATGTTGTTCCCTGGTCAGCATTTATTGCCTGTCCCTAGTTGCCCCTTGAGAAGGTGGGGGTGAGCTGCCTTCTTGAACTGCTGCAGTCCATGTGCTGTGGGTTGACCCACAATGCCCTTAGGGAGGGAATTCCAGGATTTTGTCCCAGTGACAGTGAAGGAACAGTGATATATTTCCAAGTCAGGATGGTGAGGGGCTTGGAGGGGAACTTGCAGGGGGTGGTGTTCCCATGTATCTGCTGCCCTTGTCCTTCTAGATGGAAGTGGTCGTGGGTTTGGAAGGTGCTGTCTGAGGATCTTTGGTGAATTTCTGCAGTGCATCTTGTAGATAGTACACACTGCTGCCACTGAGCGTCGGGGGTGGAGGGAGTGGATGTTTGTGGATGTGGTGCCAATCAAGTGGACTTTTTTTTAATTCATTAATGGGACGAGGGCGTCGCTGGCTGAGCAGCATTTATTGCCCATCCCTAATTGCCCAGAGGGCAGTTCAGAGTCAACCACATTGTTGTGGGTCTGGAGTCACATGTAGGTCAGACCAGGTAAGGATGGCAGTTTCCTTCCCTAAAGGACATTAGTGAACCAGATGGGTTTTTCCGACAATGGACAATGGACAATGGACAATGGACAATGGATTTACAGTCATCATTATACTCTTAATTCCACATATTCTATTGAATTCAAATTCCACCATCTGCCATGGTGGGATCTGAACCAGGTCCAATCTGGGTCTCTGGATTAACAGTCCCACGATAATACCGCTAGGCCATTGCCTCCTAGGCTGCTTTGTCCTGGATGGTGTCAAGCTTCTTGAGAGTTGTTGGGGCTGCACCCATCCAGGCAAGTGGGGAGTATTCCATCACACTCCTGACTTGTGCCTTGTAGATGGTGGACAGGCTTTGGGGAGTCAGGAGGTGGGTTACTCACTGCAGTATTCCCAGCTTCTGGCCTGTTCTTGTAGCCCCTGTGTTTATGCGGTGAGTCCAGTTGAGTTTCTGGTCAATGGTAACCCCCAGGATGTTGATAGTGGGGGATTCAGTGATGGTAACACCATTGAATGTCAAGGGATGGGGGTTAGATTGTCTCTTATTGGAGATGGTCATAGCCTGGCATTTGTGTGGTGTGAATGTCACTTGCTATTTGTCAGCCCAAGCCTGGATATTGCCCAGATCTTGTTGCATGTGAACACAGACTGCTTCAGTATCTGAGGAGTTGCGAATGGTGCTGAACATTGTGCAATCATCGGTGAACATCCCCAATTCTGTCCTCATCTTGGAGGGAAGGTCATTGATGAAGCAGCTGAAGATGGTTGGGCCGAGGACACTACCCTGAGGAACTCCTACAGAGATATCCTGAAGCTGAGATGATTGACCTCCAACAACCACAACCATCTTCTTATGTGCCAGGTATGACTCCAACCACTGGGGAGTTTGCCCCCGATACCCATTGATTCCAGTTTTGCTATGGCTCCTTGATGCCACACTCGGTCGAATGCAGCCTTGATGTCAAGGGCTGTCACTCTCGTCTCACCTCTGGAATTCAGCTCTTTTGTCCATGTTTGAACCAAGGCTGGAATGAGGTCAGGAGCTGAGTGGCCCTGGCGGAACCCAAACTGGACATCACTGAGCAGGTTATTGCTGAGCAGGTGCTGTTTGATAGCTCTGTTACTGACACCTTCCATCACTTTACTGATGATCGAGAGGAGACTGATGGGGCGGTAATTGGCCGGGTTGGATTTGTCCTGCTTTTTATGTACAGGACATACCTGGGCAATTTTCCACATTGTCGGGTAGATACCAGTGTTGTAACTGTACTGGAACAGCTTGGCTAGGGGAGCGGCAAGTTCTGGAGCACAAGTCTTCAGTACTATTGCCGGAATGTCATCAGGGCCCATAGCCTTTGCAGTATGCAGTGTCTCCACCGTTTCTTGATATCACGTGGAGTGAAGGGAATTTGCTGAAGACTGGTATCTGTAATGCTGGGGACCACTGGAGGAGGTGCTGTAATCTGCTTCCTTTAAATACGCCAATTCCTTCCTTCACAATTACACCCTTTAAATAGAAAATACTCTCTACATAACCCCCTTAAATTCCATCACTACTTTAAATACTTCCTGTCCTTCCCCAGTTAAATATCCTCCATACTCTCTCACATTGACATCAACACTTATACATAGACACATAGAGTTTTACGGTACTGAAAGAGGCCATTCAACCCAGCTCCTGAAAGATCTATCCAGCTAATACCACTCTCCAGCCCTATTTCCATAGCCTCCCAAATTCATCACTTTCGTACATATTATATATTATATATATCTATCCAGTTCCCTTTTGAGATCTCCTATGGAATCCACCTCCACCCCTCTCACAAGCAGCACATTCCAAACCCCAGCACTCTCTGAGTAAAGAAGTTTCTCCTCATCTCACTCCTCGCTCTTTCACTGACAATCCTGACATTGTGACCCTTAGTTACTGACAGACCAACTCGTGGCAACAGAATATCCTTCTTTACCCTGACAAAATTGTTCATCATTTTGAACACCTCAGTAAGGCCACCTCTTATTCTTCTCTGCTCCAAGGAGAATAAACTCAATCTCTCGAATCTTTCCTGATATCTAATCTACCTCATTCCTGATATCATTCTAGTACATCTCCTTTGCACTCTCTTTCGGGCTGTAACACCCTTCCTTAAATAAGGTGCCTAGAACTGAACACATTACTTCAAATACATATTCCCTTTAAGTGACCCCTCCACTGTTTCCTCCTTTAAATTGGCCAATTCATCATCTTTAATGATATTCGTACCCCCACTGTTTAGGATTGGTTTTGTTAGGATTGATTTTATTGTCAAGTGTACTGAAATACAGTGAAAAGCTTTGTTTACGAGTGGTACAGGCAGATCACAGCAAGCAAATGATGTACAGATCAAAAAGACAGAGACATACAGGTTACGTTGCAGGTTACATTATTTGAGGCTGGCATCCATTCATCACTCTGATATCAGCCAGGAAGAAGATGTTCCTGAACCTGCTGGTGCGTGTGTTCAGGTTTCTGTACCTTCTGCCTGATGGAAGAGGCTGTAGGAGATCATTACCGGGGTGTGATGGGTCTTTGATGATGTTGGCCGCCTTTCTGCTGCAGTGAGCCGTATAAACAGAGTCCATGGATGGAAGGTTGGCTTCTGTGATGGTCTAGGCTGTGCACACCACCTTCTGTAGTTTTTTACGGTCCTGGGCAGAGCAGTTTCCATTCCAGGCCGTTATACACCCAGACAGTATGTTTTCAATGGTGCATCTGTAGAAGGTGGTGAGGGACCTTATGGACATGGCAAATTTCCTGAGTTGTCTGAGAAAGAAGAGGCGTTGTTGCATAAACATCTGTGACCTTTAATAAATGTTCCACAGGCTCCTTATAAATCCCACAGCTGCCCTCATCTTCCATTCCCTGTCTGTAATCACATGGTGCTGCTCTTTCCTAGAGGACATGATGCTCCCAATTTTTCTGCTCTTTCAAGTTATTCCTGATTATTTCTGCATGTTCTTTACTAACTTACAGCTCTGCTAGTGTGTCTGTGATCTGCCCCTTCACCTTGTTTCTTCTTTTATTGAAAATACACCCCCAGTGGAGGTTTCTGGAGTCTGAGATGACCCAGTGAGGGAGAAGCCAACAGATTCTTGATGGCCATTAATTTTTGTTCAATTCTCAGGGTTGCGCTGGACAATGACCCACCTCGGAGCAGAGCTGAGAGAGCCGTGAATACTCCTGCTAAGATTGCCTGTGAACTCTCACCCTGGGGTCAATGGTCATCCTGTCAGCCATGCCAAGGCCTTAGGGTAAGAGAGGGCCATTTTCTTTACAGCCAGACTGCAGCAGATGCTAAAGCCCACTTCAATCTTGACCTATAATCACATTTGTGCACAAATTCATTCCCAGGATGTGGGTTTTGCTGTCTAGTGTGGAATTTATTGCCCATCCCTAGTTGCCCCTTGAGAAGGTGGGGGTGAGCTGCCTTCTTGAACCACTGCAGTCCATGTGCTGTGGGTTGACCCACAATGTCCCTTAGGGAGGGAATTCCAGGATTTTGACCCAGTGACAGTAAAGGAATGGTGATATATTTCCAAGGCAGGACAGTGAGAGGCTTGGAGGAGAACTTGGAGAGGGTGGTGTTTCCATGTGTCTCCTTACAGATGGAAGTGGTTTGTAATGTACTGTGAGATAACAATCAAGCATTTACACAACACAACTCACTTCCGTGCCTTGATGCAGGTGTTTGTAACAGCAACTTGCATTTATATAGCACTTTTAATGTGGAGAAGATTCCTGGTGTACTTTCAGACAATCTGAATGTTCTCTGTTTCCTGTACAGTATCGGTCCAGGCATATTGTCCGGTTTGGGCAGTTTGGGGGCAGGACTTGTACAGACATATTATCTACAGAGGAGTCCTGCCCACTCTCCGGAAACTGTGAAGAGCCACCAGTCAACTGTGGGAACAACTTCCAATGTGAAAACGGTAACTGGCCTAATTCTCCATCCCTGTGTTAGGGTGTGTGGGACAGAGAGACAGAGACAGAAAGAGCATGTGTCTGTGTGTGTGTGCGTGTGTGTATGTGTGCGTGTGTGTGTGTGTGTGTGTGTGACTGTGAGTGTGAGTGTGTGTGTGTGTGTGTGTGAGACTGTGTGTCTGCGTGTGTGTGAGTGTGTGCGTGTGTGTGTGTGTGCGTGTGTGTGAGTTGAGTGTGTGTGTGTGTTTATAGTTTTACGTGTGTGTGTGCGAGTGAGAGTTTGTGCATCTGTTTGAGAATGTGAGAGAGTGTGCACTTGTGTGTGGGTGAAACAGAGAGTGTGCATATATATGTGTGTGTGTGTGTGTTGTGTGTGTGTGTCTGTGTGTGTGTGTGAGTGTGTGTGTTGTGTGTGTGTATGTGAATGAGTGTGTCTGTGTGTGTCGGGGGGGGATGGGGGGGTGGAGTTTGCATGTGTATGGGGTGAGGGAGGGGAGGTGTATCAGTCTAATTGTGTTTTACCCACCCTTCCTGCCTTTACCCACCCTTCCTGCCTGACCTGCTGAGTTTCTCCACCATTCTCTGGGTTTGTTTCAGGTTTCCAGCATCTGTAGGATTTTGCTTTTACCCTTGATTCCCTTCCTGAATAAAAATCTGTCTATTTCAGCCTTGAATATACTCAATGACCCAGCCTCGAAGGCCCTCTGTGGTAAAGAATTCTGCAGATCCACTCCCCTCTCATAGAAGAAATCCCTCCTCATATCTTTCTTAAATGGGTGACCCCTTACTCTGAGATAACAACCTTTGGTCTTTGACTCTCCCAGCAGGGGAAACAACCCTTCCACATCTACCTTGTCACCTCCGCTCAGAATGTTGTATGTTTCAATAAGATCACTTCTCATTCTTCTAAACTGCAATGAGTACAGGCCCAACCTGCTCATCCTCTCCTCATAGGACAGTCCCTCCATTCCCAGGATCAGTCTAGTAAAGGTAACAGCATCTTAATAGTGATTCCCAATCATAGCCATTAAGCGAACTAGCCTGTAGTTACCCATTTTTATCTCCTTGCCTCTCCAAGGGCATTGCATTCACAGTTTTCCAGTCCTCTGGGT
>NC_063334.1:125671073-125674435 GCF_021869965.1 Rhincodon typus
ACCTTTAGGGAAGGAAGCTGCCATCCTTACCTGGTCTGGCCTACATGTGACTCCAGACCCACAGCAACGTGGCTGACTCCCCACTGCCCTTTAAAATGGCCGGGCAAGTTCAAGGGCAATGGGTCAGAAATGTTTCACCTCAGGCTGAAATTCTGAGGCAAATGCTTGTCTTGATGCTGACCAAGGTATTGTGGTGGAGGCCAGTGATTTCAAATAATTTATTCACAGCCAATAACGGTAATGGTTCAATGATTGCAAGCCAGCTCGAGAGACAGAGAGAGACTCAATGTTCCAATCCCCTCCTTACCAAGCGACAGCATGGCGATCCTTTCAGTGGAATGGTCTGAATGATCGACCAGGACAAATACTGATTTTAGGAACATTCCGACATGTCCCAGATCCTGCGGGAATGATCTGCCTGCTAATTGGAAGTGGGTACAATAGCCCCAGGAGCATTAAGATTGAATGAGCTGTCATTGTCTGTCTGATAAGGCATCTCCCTGACTCCGAGCTCTCAAATTTCATGACTAACCCAGAGCCAGGACCCACTGACTGGAGCAGAGCATGATGGTGAGATGGATGAACCTTCCTCAGCTTGGCTATACATGTCTCACCCTTTTCACAGGATGGGAGCACCACTGACAAACTCAATATCTGTCATCCATTTGCCCCTTGAGAAGGTGGGGGTGAGCTGCCTTCTTGAACCACTGCAGTCCATGTGCTGTGGGTTGACCCACAATGCTCTTAGGGAGGGAATTCCAGGATTTTGACCCAGCGACAGTGAAGGAACGACGATATATTTCCAATTCAGGATGGTGAGTAGCTCGGAGGGGAACTTGCAGGGGGTGGTGTTCCCATGTATCTGCTGCCCTTGTCCTTCTAGATGGAAGTGGTCGTGGGTTTGGAAGGTGCTGCCTGAGGATATTTGGTGAATTTCTGCAGTGCATCTTGTAGATAGTACACACTGAGCATCTAAAGCTGCTTCCACTTATAAAAGAAACAAGAGTGAGAAGGTATTGATTTAAAGTAATCTGCAAATAGAGCAATAATGATGCAAGGACAAAACAAAATGAATTCTCACAGTGAGTAGTTAGGGTGTGGAATGCACTGCCTGGAAACATGAGGGAGACAGGTTCAATTGGTGCCTTGAAGAGGGGCACTTGGTGGTTATTTGGATAGAAATAGGCTGCAGCGCTATGGGGAAAAGGCACAGCTAGCTCGAGGCTCTGCTAAGAGGCAAAATGCTGCAAATGCTGAGAAATGTGAACTAAAACCTTCCCTCCTCACTGGGATAACATGCTGGAAATCAGGAGATCAGGTCACACATTCACTATTTACCGCAGAATCACAGAATTGATCTGACACAGAGGAAGGACACTCAGCCCATTGTGTCAGCATCAGTTCTCTCACCATTTTAACATAGTGTCAATCTACTTTACCTTCTCCCTATATCCCTGCATGCTGTTTCAGTTTAAATGACTATCCAATGGCCTATTGAATGTCACAGTTGAACCTGCCTCCAGTACAGTTCCATCCACTGGCTATTTGCTGTGTGAAGAATGTAGGCCTCACCTTGCTTTTGCTCCTTTTTTCAAACTTACACACTGTGGAACCATTCCTCTGGATTGCGTCTGAGACTTGGGATTGCTGCATGGTACCTTATGGTTCTCTGTATGTCCAGCTATGTTACAGCTATACAGGGAGCTGGTGAGGCCACTCTTGGTGTACTGGGTACAGTTTTGGTCTCCTTACTTGAGAAAGGATTTATTGGCACTGGAGGGGGTGCAGGGGAGGTTCACTTGGTTGATTCCGGAATTAAGAGAGTTAGTTTGGATTGAGTAGACTGGGACTAAGTTCATTGGAATTTAGAAGCATGAGGTGGGCTCTTATAGAAACACATACAATTATGAAGGGAATAGATAAGATAGAAGCAGGAAAGTTGTTTCCACTGGCAGGTGAAACTAGAGCTAGGGGGCATTGCCTCAAAATAAGGGGGGAGCAGGTTTAGAACTGAGTTGAGGAGGAACATCTTCACCGAAAGGGTTATGAATCTGTGGAATTCCCTGCCCAAGTGAAGCAGTTGAGGCTTCCTCATTGAATGTTTTTAAGGCAAAGACAGATACAGTAAAGGAATTAAGGGTTACGGTGAGTGAATAAGTAATTGGGAGCTGAATCCATTAAAAGATCAGCCATGATCCTATTGAATTGTGGAGCAGGCTCGAGGGGCCAGATGGCCCAGTCCTTCTGCTGATTCTTATTCTCTTATATGACTGACTGATCCTGCCCCCATGGGGCTGGAGGGTCCGCATTGGCACAGAGAATCCCTCCCACTGGATCCAATTGAATTCTGAGCAGACAGTGTTTGTGCTGGTGTCTGTGATATAGGAGTGCACTCAGTCCCTGCACCGTGAATGCTTGCTCACCCAGTTAAATGCCCTGCTTATGCACGAGTTAATCAGCCATGTTTGACAGATAATAGCACAGAATGACAGGAATTAATTCTTTGTTCAGTAGTGGGGAGCTGACGCTCAGGAACAGAAATCCATCTGTTCCATTGACATGAGGTTAATAAACAACATAAAGTAATTAGGCTTTCGCACAGAAAAAAAAATTAACTCTTTGGAAACTTTCCTGCCCCTCTGATGCTGCCTGGCCTGCTGTGTTCCTCCAGCTCCACACGGTGTTATCTCAACATTAATACTTTGTCATATTTACTGGCCCATCTCTCTCTCTGGCTGGGGCTATTATTATTTATATCACACAGAACAGAAAATATTCAATAACATCTGGAATGGAATGGCTTCTGAATGGCAGATAGACACAGTATCAATGGGCAGATACAGTCACAGTGTCTGAGGTGGGAGGTGTAAACACACACAGTACAAGAGGGTGATAGAGTCATAACAGCAAACAGGCTACATTCTCAAAACTGAGAAGTGTACAGTCACAATGTTAGAGGGACTACAGGTACAGTTCTGGGGGAGGTATAGTTACAGTACAAAATGGGATACACATCTCAATAACTGAGGGAAACACAGTTCAAACACTGGAGGGTCATCCAATACCCCCTAGGGGTGGGACAGTTCCAATCCCCAAGGCGGGGGGGCAGTTCCAATCCCCAAGGCGGCGGGGGGGGCAGTTCCAAAACCCCCTGGGGGTGGGACTGTTCCAATCCCCAAGGCAGTGGCCGGCAGTTCCAATCCCCAGGAAGTGGGGGACAGTTCCAATCTCCAAGGGTGGGGACAGTTCCAATCCCCAAGGCAGGGGGTGCAGTTCCAATCCCCAAGGCAGGGGGGTGCAGTTCCATTCCCCAAGGGATGGGGACAGTTCCAATCCCCAAGGCGGGGGGATGGGGCAGTTCC
>NC_063334.1:125674535-125684031 GCF_021869965.1 Rhincodon typus
GGGGGGGGTGCAGTTCTGATCCCCAAGGTTGGGGGGGGCAGTTCCAATCCCCAAGGCCGGGGTGGGGGGAAACAGTTCCGATCCCCAGAGGACATCGGATCTGGTGCTTGTGCTTTCTTTCTGACTGGCTCATTTGCAATGATGGATATTGGTGTAACCATGGCCTTCTGGTGTAACCAGGTATGGGAGCAGACAGACTTCAGTTGGAATGTGAGCAGCTGTTCTCACACTGTTTGAACCTTTCTGTGTCTGGAATGTGAATCAATCACTGGGATATCACTCACAGCTGTTAATAAATGCCAAGTCGGGGACTTTCTTCCCAGGCTGATTCCTTCAGAACCAAGTTGGTCAATACGTAAATATGTTCAATAAATAAACTCTTTGTTTCAATCCTCAAAAGTGCTGCTTATTTCCTTGTTGTGTGGCAATGGAGCCTCACGGTAACCTGACTCACTCTACACCTTGTCAATTCTCCCACTGCCTGACATTCCAACGGCTCCAGGGCCAGCAGCAGTTTGATTCCTCTCCTGCCTGACTCACAGGAAAGTGGCCTGTCACTGAGAGAGCTGCAATTAGCTGCTATCTTGCAGAGCATTACACTGTGCTGTACAGCTGTTATTGTAATTCTCAAGTCCCATGACTGTTACAAAGGAATGGAGAGAGCAATACAAACTCTTCCACCAACACCAACTAGCTGGTAAAAAAACGGAAGTTGCTGGAAAAGCCCGGCAGGATCTGTGAAGAATAAAAATATCAGAGTTAGCGTTTTTGGTTCGGTGACCCTTCCTCAGAACTGAACCCAAAACGTTAACTCTGATTTTTTTTTCTCTTCACAGATGCTGCCAGACCTGCTGGGCTTTTCTAGCAACTTCTGTTTTTGTTCCTGATTTACAGCGTCCGCAATTCCTTTGGATTTTACCAACGGTGTGGTCATGGATAGATTATACTGCTGAAGGGGATTATTATCAGCTGGGACACCCGGGATAACAAACTCATGTGCTTTCTCTTGAAACAGTGAACTGACACCATGTCCTACTCCGTTTAACTCTATCCCCTAAATAAAAACCGAAAGAACTGCGGATGCTGTAAATCAGGAACAAAAACAGAAGTTGCTGGAAAAGCTCAGCAGGTCTGGCAGCATCTGTGAAGGAAAAATCAGAGTTAACGTTTCGGGTCCCGTGACCCTTCTTCAGAGCTGTAACTCTATCCCCTCTCGTTCTTGTTCCTTTTCCCAGCGGGAACAGCTTCTCTCGATCTACTGTGTCCAGCCCTTGCTCATGATTTTGAAAGGTCCTATCTGATCTCCTCTCAGAAACTCTGTTTCTCTCTCCACACATTTTACAAGACCTGCTGACTTTCTCCGGCACTTCCTGTGTTTATTTTATTTTCCCTTCTTCATCCATTAATGGGATGGGGGCATCACTGGCCAGGCAGCATTTATTGCCCATCCCTAATTGCCCAGAAGGCAGTTAAGGGTCAACCACGTTGCTGTGGGTCTGGAGTCACATGTAGGCCAGACCAGGTAAGGATGGTAGTTTCCTTCCCTAAAGGACGTTAGTGAACCAGATGGGGTTTTGCAACAATTGACAAGGATTCATGGTCATCATTAGATTCTTAATTCCAGATATTTTATTGGATTCAAATTCCACCATCTGCCATGGTGAGATTTGAACCCGGGTCCCCAGAATGACTTCTGGGTCTCTGTGTTAACAGTCCAGTGATAATACCACTAGGCGATCACCTCCCCGAACAGTTTATTTCAGATCTCCAACCCTGTGCTTTTATTGCACTGGGTGATATCATCTAGGACTCTGTGGTTAGTGTATAAATTCTGATTTGATACCGTGTCCTTCTGATTCTGCAGCAAATATGCTACCCCCCAGTGTCACAGCTGACATAACCCCACCTCCCATTCTGCACAGTTTTTGCTGTATGAAAACTACAGTTAATTTTCATAAAGTGCTTCTTTCTATATCCCGCAGGAATGTCCAAAGCTCAGGAAGTCTACAGAAATCCAAGCCCTGTAATTTGTCGCATCCTCTCCCTGTTCGCCAATCAAACTGTAATTTATCCCATGGGGAGTGTTTTCCCTCCCAACCATCAGCTGGCACTTTCAAACGTATTCATGCATTTTGTAAATTTCAGTGCGATTATCTCTCATTCTTTGACACTGTAGAGAATACAGGTCCAGTTTGCCAGATCTCTTTCCGTAGGACCACCCCATCATCCTGGCTACAAGTCTGGTGAATCTTCACTGCCCTGTTTCTGAGTAATAATATCCTCCCCGAGGTAAGGAGACCAAAACTGCACACACTAGTCCAGGTGCAATTGAAACAAGCACTTATACAATTAATGAAAGACTTCACCGTTTCTGTACTCAAGCCCTCTTACAAAAGGCTATCATTCCATTTACCGTCCAAACAGCTTTCTGCACCTACATGTTAGTCTTCAGTAACACTCCCAGATAATGACCATCTCCAATAAGAGACAATCTAACCATCACATTCAATGGTGTTCCCATCACTGAATCCCCCACTATCAACATCCTGGGGGTTACCATTGACCAGAAACTCAACTGGACTCACCACATTAACACAGGGGCTACAGGAGCAGGTGAGAAGCTGGGAATACTGCAGCGAGTAACTCACCTCCTAACTCCCCAAAGTCTGTCCACCATCTACAAGGCACAAGTCAGGAGTGTGATGGAATACTCCCCACTTGCCTGGATGAGTGCAGCCCCAACAACACTCAAGAAGCTCGACACCATCCAGGACAAAGCAGCCGCTTGATTGGCACCACATCGACAAGCATCCACTCCCTCCACCACCGACGCTCAGTAGCAGCAGGGTATATTACCTACAAGATCTACAGAATACAGGAAGGAGATAGAGGGCTTCGTGACCTGGCGCAATGAGAACAACCTCTCTCTCAATGTCAGCTAAACTAAAGAACTGATCATTGACTTAGAAAGAAAGGAGAAGAACACAGCCACATCTACATCAACAGAACTGAGGTTGAGAGAGTGAAGAGCATCAAGTTCCTTGGAGTGACCATAGCCAACAACCTGTCCTGGATTTCCCAGGTAGATGTGACACTGAAGAAGGCACAACAACGCCTCTCCTTCCTCAGGCATTTCAGGAAATTTGCCATGTCCATAAGGTCCCTCACCCCCTTCTACAGATACACCATTGAAAACATACTGTCCGGGTGTATAACGGCCTGGTACGGCAACTGCTCTGCCCAGGACCGTAAGAAACTACAGAAGGTGGTGCACACATCCCAGACCATCACAGAAGCCAACCTTCCATCCATGGACTCTATTTATAAGGCTCGCTGCCAACAACATCAAAGACCCATCACACCCCGGCAATGATCTCCTACAGCCTCTTCCATCAGGCAGAAGGTACAGAAACCTGAACACATGCACCAGCAGGTTCAGGAACATCTTCTTCCTGGCTGTTATCAGACTGATGAATGGACTCTCTAACTTCAAATAATACTGATCTTGTTAATGTTGATCTTGCCTGGTGCACACCCTGTGTGATGTAACCTGTGTGCCTCTGCTAGTTATTTTTCACCCTGTGATCTGTGTGTCCTTGCTTACTATGACCTGCCTGTACTGCTCACAAACAAACCTTTTCACTGTACTTGGGTACACGTGACAATAAATCAATCCAATCCAATCAAATCAGATGCACTGCAGAAATTCACCAAAGACCCTCAGACAGCACCTTCCAAACCCATGACCACTCCCTCTAGCAGATACATGGGAACACCACCCCCTGCAAGTTCCCCTCCAAGTCACTCACCATCCTGACTTGGAAATATATCACCGTTCCTTCACTGTCGCTGGGTCAAAATCCTGGAATTCCCTCCCTAAGGGCATTGTGGGTCAATCCACAGCATATGGACTGCAGCAGTTCAAGAAGACAGCTCACCCCCACCTTCTCAAGGGGCAACAAGGAATGGGGCAATAAATACTAGGCCCAGCCATTGGTGACAAAATCCATAAGTGAATAGAAACAAAATCTACATTTTCCAATCTTTCACCATTTAAGAAATACTCTGCACATCTGTGCATGGTACCACAGTGGATAAGTACACACATTACTCATAACTTCCCTGTTAATGACGAACCCTGCTGTGACGTGCTCCGATCCTGAACAGCAGTTGTTGAGTTAAACAGGCCATCCCTGTCATCTGATTGGGTGTTACCTGATTGTGGAAATGTGGTTTGGGTGTTTACAGAAATTGTGGAAATGGTGTAGGTCCTGGGGGCATGGAAGGGGCTGGAGGCTCAGAGCTTTGAAGACCCTGCAACTGGAGCTCAGAGACAAGAGAATCCAGGCGGAGTATGTGTTCGGAGCCATTGATGGTATTTTATACCTGCCCACGTCTCACTGTTGTCTCCAACCAACACACTGACTCCTGCCTCTTGGTTTGAATCACCAATTGGCATGGTTGTTTTTCTGAGATGGATTCTCACCCCCTCTCTCTCTCTCTGTCTCTCAGTGATCAGTGGGCACCAGCCCTTGTCTGTCACGAATAACCATGCCAGCTCCAAGGAGTATACTCGACCTTACTGGGTAAGGGCATGAGTAAGTGTAACTGGCTTGGAATTTAAGCAAATAAATCATACCAAGGGAATAGCAAGTTGATGGATGACGTTGCTCATTAGATGGCTGATCTGCGACCCTGAACCTGGGAACCGGGGACTCAACTGTATCTCAGGACAAAGAATGTCTGCACTTCTGGTTTGCCACACACTGCTTTCTGTAATACTGTGCTGCACCAGCACAGAATTTGGCCTGCTGTATATGGAGCTGATGCCTCCTTCCCCCAACCCCCACCTCAAGCCACACTCTCCTGAAATCCTAGAGGCTGCTTTACTGCAATGATCACTTGCAGAATGGGAAAATAAGCCTTGTTTTGTTTTATTTAAACATTTAAATGGCGTCATTGTTGCTTCTCTCTAATCACCCCAGACTGGAATGGCTAGGTCACATAAGGACAGTAGGTTTCCTCCCTTAAAGAACACCAGTGACCCAGGTAGTGTTTAGAGGAATTGGTTCAATATGGTCATCCCTTGGACTCACTCTCTATTCCAGAATTATTCAGTGACATTAAGTTTCATGGTGGGACTTGAACCTACGTGATTAGTCTGGAGTTTTTGAAACGGTTCGGAAAAGATTTACAAGGATGTTGCCAGGGTTGGAGGGTGTGAGCTACAGGGAGAGGCTGAATAGGCTGGGGCTATTTTCCCCGGAGCATCAGAGGCTGAGGGGGTGACCTTATAGAGGTTTATAAAATCATGAGGGGCATGGATAGGGTGAACAGCCAAGGTCTTTTCCCCAGGGGAGAGAAGTCCAAATGTAGAGGTAAGGCTTTTTTTTCTTTATTTATTTATTTTGTGGGCTGTGGGTGTCTCTGGCTGGGCCCAGCATTCCTTGCCCAGCCCTATGTGACCCCTCCTTGAGAAGGTGGGGGTGAGCTGCCTTCTTGAACTGCTGCAGTCCATGTGCTGTGGGTTGACCCACAATGCCCTTAGGGAGGGAATTCCAGGATTTTGACCCAGTGACAGTGAAGGAACGACGATATATTTCCAAGTCAGGATGGTGAGTGGTTTGGAGGGGAACTTGCAGGGGGTGGTGTTCCCATGTATCTGCTGCCCTTGTCCTTCTAGAGGGAAGTGGTCGTGGGTTTGGAAGGTGCTGTCTGAGGATCTTTGGTGAATTTCTGTAGTGCATCTTGTAGATAGTACACACTGCTGCTACTGAGAGTCGGGGGTGGAGGGAGTGGATGCTTGTGGATGTGGTGCCAATCAAGCAGGTTGCTTTGTCCTAGATGGTGTCGAGCTTCTTGAGTGTTGTTGGGGCTGCACCCATCCAGGCAAGTGGGGAGTATTCCATCACACTCCTGACTTGTGCCTCGTAGATGGTGGACAGGCTTTGGGGAGTCAGGAGGTGAGTTCCTCACTGCAGTATTCCCAGTTTCTGGCCTGCTCCTGTAGCCCCTGTGTTTATGTGGTGAGTCCAGTTGAGTTTCTGGTCAATGGTAACCCCCAGGATGTTGATAGTGGGGGATTCAGTGATGGTAACACCATTGAATGTCAAAAGGTGGTGCTTAGATTGTCTCTTATTGGTGATGGAGGGGAATAATTTAAAAGGGACCTGAGGGGCAACATTTTCACACAGAGGGTGGTACGTGTATGGAATGAGCTGCCAGAGGAAGTGGTGGAGGCTGGTACAATTACAACATTTAATATGCATCTGGATGGATATGTGAATAGGAAGGGTTTAGAGGGGTATGGGCCAAGTGCTGGGAAATGATTTGATTTGATTTGATTTATTGTAGTCACATGTACCTAAATACAGTGAAAAGCTTTGTTTTGTGAGCAGTACAGGCAGGTTATAGCAGACAATGACATTCTGATCAAAGGGTGCCCTCTTACAAAAGGGCATCATTCCATTTACCGTCCAAGCAGCTTTCTGCACCTACATGTTAGTCTTCAGTAACACTCCCAGATAATGACCATCTCCAATAAGATGGTGTTACCATCACTGACACACAGGTTACATCGCACAGGATGTGCACAAAGCAAGATCAACATTAACAAGATCAGTATTATTTGAGATTAGAGAGTCCATTCATCAGTCTGATAACAGCAGGAAGAAGATGTTCTTGAACCTGCTGGTGCGTGTGTTCAAGCTTCTGTAAGAGCTGCCTGATGGAATAGGTTTAAGAGAGCATTACCAGGTAGAAGGGGTCTTTGATGATGTTGGCCGCCTTTCCTGGCAACGAGAAATGTAAATGGAGTCCATGGATGGGAAGTTGGCTTTTGTGATGGTCTGGTCTGTGCGCACAACTTTCTGCAGTGGGACCTAAATTAATTCAGGATATTTGGTCAGTGTGGATGAGTTGGACTGAAGGGTCTGTTTCCATGATGCACAACTCTACGACTCTCTGGCTGTATGAGCAGACCACTGATGTGGCCACTTGGCCACCATCTGCATGTATGACCAGCAGCAGGATGGGGTAGTGAGACAGACATTTGTAGGTTTATGTCCCAATGGCTTCATGACAACCCCCCTTCTCACTCTTGTCATTGCAGGTCACTGAAAGTACGACTCAAACTCTTCATATCCTTGGGGCTGTAGATCTTCACATGGATTTGCTAACCCCAGGGCAACTGTTCCTCCTGTACACCTCCAAATTTCACAGCACTATCACAGGGCAGAAGAAGGTCACAGGCAATGACACAGACACCAATATCACCATTCGTTTCCCACTCACAGGACTCACACAGCAACAAAAGGGAAAAGCTTCCTCAACCTCATCCTGACCAATCTAACCATTGCAGCTGTTCAAGAGGTACCTGCCCACTATCTTCCACAGGGCAATCAGGGACAGGGAATACATGCTGGCCCACAACAGAGCAGGCCTGAAAGTTACAAGTGAAATAGGTGCATAAATAGTCCCATTGCAGAGCTGCCCACCTTCTCGTGCATTTCTTAACATTGAGTTCTCTGGGAGGGGACAGTGAGAGTGTTAAATCCATGAGAGTGTTAAATCTGAGCCCGAGAGTTTGAGGTTCAGACTGGAATTTGACAGGGACAGTGAAGCACATTCAGGTACCAACTGGACCCTTGTGACTGTCAGACATCCTATGTGGTTCCATCTTGAAGCAGCCCATAAATGGTGAGAGTTGACTTGATTCTGCTTTAGATTCTGTCATTTTAATGATCTGTCAATTGTTGCACAGACACAGATTCAAAATGGGGGGAGTGAGAAACGTACACTTTGCTACACTACTAACCAGCCTGGGAAATAGAACAAATCCTCTCTTTTGTAAACATTTGTTCTTGGGATGCGGGCACTGATAGAAAGGTTAGCACTGTCTACCTATCGTTAATGGTAATGAGAAGTCATCGATGAGGTGTTATCTTTAAGCATGGCAATAGATCAGTGTCACTGAGTGGTTTGCTGGGCCCCTCAGTTAAGAGCCAATCCTTCACAGTGGGTAAGGAGAATAGATTTCCATCCCTGAAGGGCATTGCAAACCAGCTGGAGTTTTTACGGTAACACTCGGCTAATCCTGGGAACAGAGAGACTGTTTTATGAGGAGAGGTAGAGCAGGTTAGGCCTGTACTCAATGGAGTTTAGAATAATGAGAAGTGACTTTAGTGAAACATAAAACATTCTGACAGGGCTTGCCAGGGGAGATGTGGAAAGGATGTTTCCCCTTGTGGGAGAATCTAGGACCAGTGGGCATCATCTCAGAGTAAGAGGTCACCCATTTAAGACAGAGATGATGAGGAATTTCTTCTCTCAGAGGGGAGTGAATCTGTGGGATTCTATATCACAGAGGGCTGTCAAGGCTGGGTCATTAAGTATATTCAAGGCTGAGACAGACAGCATATTAACCAGTAAGGGAATCAAGGGTTATGGGAATAAGGCAGGAAAGTGACTATCGGATCAGACGTGATCTCATTGAATGGTGGAGTAAATTTGATGGGCCGAATGGGCCACTTCTGTTCCTATGCCTGATGGTCCTTACCAGGCTTTACTTGCAGATTTTCAAAAGCTTTGAACAACAGCTGTGGTGGGAGTGGAATCCTAGTGCTGTAGGTTAATTGCCCTTGAACATAACCCTTCATGTTCCTGCCCCCTTGTTCACCCAAATTAGATGACACATTACTCCATTTGAGACTTTTCACTTTGCCTGTTTACGTTAAATTCTTGGAAAGCTCCTGGTTTCACATTGTCAAATAGAGTCAACAGATAAACAGCAGGAAAAGATTTCACAGAAATAAATGCCAAGAGAAACATGTCAATTAGCCAGCCAGCATTGAAGAGTCATGAGATTTCCCAATCAGAGACCCAGCTTAGGTTCCAAGGTACTGAATCCTATAAGTGAGGCTCACTGGCTGAATTGGAAATATTTAAAAACTTAAGGCTCAATTTTAGTTCTAAGGAAGGGTCACCAGACCTGAAACATTAACTCTGATTTCTCTTCACAGATTCTACCAGACCTGCTGAGCTTTTCCTGCAATTTCTGTTTTTGTTAGGTTCAATCTTATCTTTGTTGTTTAAGTACAAATTAACCCAGGCTCCCACTCTCCCACTCTCACTATGACAGACAACACTTACCTCCTTCACCCACACCCACCCCCACCCTCACCCCCAATACCTCTCACCCTGCATTCCCCCTGATCTGCCCACCGACAGTACCAGCTGTGTCTCACCCAACTTTCACCTCCTTTAATACCTGCTGCTCACTCCAGGAGGGAATAGCCCCCAATGGGGGCAGAAAGCATCAGGGTGGAGAGTGTGCTGACGGAAAATCAGCTCCGCACCCCTAGGGAACGCTGTCCCCTTTGGCCAGGCTAAGGCCAGCATACAACCAATGAGAAGCTCTGCCTGTGCTAACCATTTAGGCAAGGCAATATGACAGACTGAGGGTCATAGGGCACTAAGACAGGGCAGGGGGTAACAG
>NC_063334.1:125684041-125684619 GCF_021869965.1 Rhincodon typus
GCAGTAGGACAGACTGAGGGTCATAGGGCACTAAGACAGGGCAGGGGGTAACAGTGAGAACCCAGACACGCTCAGAGGGAGTGGGCACTGGGACAGGGAAGGAAGATCCCAGAGATACAGCCTGGTGCGGTCCCTGGAGCTGGGTGTGTGTCCCTGAGTGCACTGCCCCCTTGCTGTAGCTACACACAGAGTTACCAGGGTAGCCCAAGGGACAGCATTGAAGGGCAGAGTGGTCTGTCAGTGGATCAGAGATGTACTGCAAGTGTTCTTGGAGGACAATGTCCGTGGATGTGGGCAGTATGTACCTGGTGCCCATGGAGTGTGTCAGTAGAAGCTGGTTCCTGGTGTCCCCCCAGTGCTGAGGTTGTTCAGTGCCAGTGTTGAACTGAATCTACCAGGTACCCGTTCGGGATTTCCTGTGTGAGGTTTCCCGACACTGAGCTTGTTTGGTGAGTTTGGGAAGATGGCAGGGCATGCTGAGTATGCATGGGGAAAGTTGTGGCAAGCATTTACCAGCCAATTCCTGCCCCATCAGTCTCCTCTCGATCATCAGTAAAGTGATGGAAGGTGTCAGTAAC
>NC_063334.1:125685119-125697038 GCF_021869965.1 Rhincodon typus
CCACAACACAATACAACCCTGTCATGGCAACCTCTGCAAGACAGGTCAGATCTTCGACATGGACACTACCCTCACATGTGGGAGCACCACCCATCACGTGCACGGCAGATACTCATGTGACTCGGCCAGCATTGTCTATCTGATACGCTGCAGGTAAGGATGCCCCGAGGCACGGTATATTGGCAACACCACGCAGACACTACGACAACAAATGAATGGACACCATACAATGATCGCCAGACAGAGATGTACCCTCCCAGTGGGGGAACACTTCAGCGGTCAAGGACATTTGGCTTCAGATCTTCAGGCAAATGTCCTCCAAGGCGGACTTCAGGATACACAACAACAATGCAGAGTCACCAAGCAGAGTCTGTAGCCAAGTTAAGTACCTATGAGGACAGCCTCAACCAGGATCTTGGGTGCATGTCGCACTACAGGTGACCCCCACCACACTATACGCTCACACTCACACATATATATACACTCTCTCTCACACACACACACACACTCATTCTCACACACACACTCACACACACACACACTCTCTCACACACACACACACACACACACACACCCAACACACTCACTCTCACACGCACACTCACTCTCACACACACACATACACTCACTCTCACACACACACACTCACTCTCACACACGCACACACTCACTCTCACACACACACACTCACACACACACACTCTTTGCAACACACACACCTTCACGCGCATGTGTGCACACACACTCACACACACACTTCCAGTCTACCTCACACACACGCACATGCACACACACGAATCTACGGGGTGAATTTGTATTTGCAGATACATTCTATTTTGTTCAAAAAGCATACAATTTATAGACAATGTGGCATTTTATTAATTCCTACTTTAGAAATAAAACCAGTCTGACTCCAAACCAAAACACAAACAGATTCTAAACAAGGCCTCACAAATAACATGCATTGTCTGACCTAAAATGTCATCTCTACTTTACAGTGATAAAACCTTTAGTTCTCTCAGGACAGTGACTTCAAAGGAATTCAGGGATTTATATATACATATTAATCAATTAAAATATCTTTGGTTTGTTTAGTAAATCCTCATCAGTGGTGTGACCCTTTGATCTTTTACTTATAAATTCGGTGTCTGATACTACCTCTCTCGCTAACACCTGAAGCAGTGACGCCCACATCCCACATGTGAATTTAAAAAATTACTAGGGGTAAGCTATTTGAAGTCAGATTGAAGAAATGCAGGAGTTTGATTTGAACAGATCAGTGGTACGCCCAGTGGAACAGGGTGACACTAACTTGAAGGGGCTGTAGAATCGGACAGATGCTTTATTGTGAGTTAACACCAAGCCCACATTTGAGTATTACCCAAGGGTGGTGCATTTGTCTCTGGGCTCAGGCTACAGGCTGGTCATTAAATCTCAGGAATGGTTTTTGCGTTGGCAGAGAAGTTCCAAGCCTGGTGCTCAGGAGGTCAGAGGTCAGAAGTCATAAACCACAGAGCATGATTTATACTTTAACCTTTTGGCTCCTAACTCAGTCATGGGGCAGTTATTCTGGGTGTTTAAAATAAGTTCTCTGGGGAGCAGTCATTTAGAGTCAGTTTATTTCTTAGAAACTATTATGTCACTTTATTAAAGGAAAACAGCATGAAATAATCCTGGAATGTTAACTCCCTCAATACTTCCTCTTTACTTTCAAACACATGTAGAGCATAAAATGAAGCCTTTCAGCCTTTTGAGGCTGTGCATAGTCCCTACCGAGCAATCTGTTGGCTCCAAATGGTAATGGCCTAGGGGTATCACTGTGAGACTATTAATCCAGGTAATGTTCTCGAGACTTGGGTTCAAGTCTTCACCATGGCAAACGGTGCAATTTGGATTCAATGAATTAAGAGTCTAATGATGACCATGAATCCATTGTTGATTTTGCAAAAACCCATCTGTTTCACTGATGTCCTTTAGGGAAGGAAATTCCTATCCTTACCTGGTCTGGCCTACACATGACTCTAGACCCACAGCTCATCTCAGGTCTTAACTCCAACTTCCTCCCTGCTGTCTATAACCCTTCAATCCATTCATGACCCTTTGAGAGAAGCAGTTTCTCTTCATTTCCGTTACCCCTCATCTTAAAACTATGGCCCCTCATTCTAGATCCAGGTAGAAAATATACAGTAAATGGCAGAAGCCTTAAGAGCACCAATAGGCAGAGGGATCTGGGTGTACAGGTACACAGGTCACCGAAAGTGGTAACGCAAGTGGAGAAGGTAGTCAACAAGGCATACGGCATGCTTGCCTTCATCAGCCAGGGCATTGAGTTTAAAAATTGGCAGGTAATATTGCAGCTTTATGGAACCTTAGTTAGGCCGCATTTAGAATATTATGTTCAATTCTGGTCGCCACACTACCAGAAGGATGTGGTCGTTTTGGAGAGGGTACAGAAAAGATTTACCAGGAAGTTGCCTGGTATGGAGGGCAGTAGCTAGGAGAAGAGGTTGGAGAAACTTGGGCTGTTCTCACTAGAATGACGGAGGTTGAGGGGGGACCTGATAGAGGTCTACAAGGTTACGAAGGGCGTGGACAGACTGGACAGTCAGAAGTGTTTTCCCCAGGGTGGAAGAGTCAGTTACCAGGGGCCATGGGTTTAAGGTGTGAGAGGCAAGGTTTAAAGATGATGTACAAGGCAAGTTTTTTTTTACACAGAGGGTGGTGGGTGCCTGGAACTCGCTGTCGGGGGAGGTAGTGGAAGCAGATACGATAGTGACTTTTAAAGGGCGTCTTGACAAATACATGAATAGGATGGGAATAGAGGGATATGGTCCCCGGAAGGGTAGGGGGTTTTAGTTGTGACAGGCAGCATGTCGGTGCAGGCTTGGAGGGCCGAAGGGCCTGTTCCTGTACTGGAATTTTCTTTGTTCTTTGTTCTAGATTGCCCCACAAGGAGAAACAGTACCATGTCAATTTTGGTTTATATATTTATGCAAGGGTTAATGATTAAATTGCCAGTTTTTCTGGAGCCAAGGTATTTTTAACCCGGTCTGAGAGAGAGTCTCTGGGGTAATCACAGGGATTTGTTTGCATTAGGAGTGGGCAGAATAATCATTGAAGATCATTGTCTTGCTTTGAGCTTAGAAGAATTAGGAATTGGTTTTTTTTGCTTAAGGGAGAATCTATACCATGGAAAGATTTGGTTTTCAGTTCCCAGAAACTCTAATTGAATGTAAACGTCAGACCAGTTTCTCCTAGTGAAAGGAGTTAGTTTAGAAAAGTTTGAAAATATGTTACCTTAAACTTAGTTTAAGAATTATAGTTGAAAGCTCCAGACCAGAGGTGTTTTGTTATAACCCTGAAGGGGTTATTTGAAGCTGAGAAAGTCCACAATGAGCTGTGTGAATAATCAAATTGTCAAAACCAGGAATCATAAGGAACTGTAAGTTAAATTAATAGATGTGACATTTTGATATGATTTATTGTTGTCACATGTACCTAAGTACAGTGAAAAGTTTTGTTTTGTGAGCAGTGCAACAGATCATAGCAAACAAGGGCATACAGAGCATTGAATGCTTAGACAGAGTGAGGCACACAGGTTACGCTGCACAGGAGGTGCACAAGCACAAGATCAACATTATTTGAAGTTAAAGAGTCCATTCATCAGTCTGATAACAGCCGGGAAGAAGATGTTCCTGAACCTGCTGCTGCGTGTGTTCAGGTTTCTGTACCTTCTGCCTGATGGAGGAGGCTGTAGGAGGTCATTACAGGGGTGAGATGGGTCCTTGATGATGTTGGCATCTTTCTGTGGCAGTGAGCCGTGTAAATGGAGTTTTGTGACTGCCTTGGCTACTGTGTTTGGTTTCTGTGATGGTCCGGGCTGTGCACACCACCTTCTGTAGTTTCTTACGGTCCTGGGCAGAGCAGTTTCCATACCAGGCCGTTATACACCCAGACAGTATGTTTTCAATGGTGTATCTGCAGAAGGTGGTGAGGGTCCCTATGGACATGGCAAATTTCCTGAGCCGCCTGAGGAAGAAGAGGCGTTGCTGTGCCTTCCTGACTGTCACATCTACCTGGGAAATCCGGGACAGATTGTTCATTATCATCACTCCTAGGATTCTCTCGAGGTTTAGAGTAATGTGAAGTGATGAGACTGTTTAACGTATGACTTGAAATCAATCAAATTGTGTCAATTGTAAATAGTTTGATTCATTTCATCTATCTTCATTTCTTTTGCATGATAAATTTTTGTTTTATTGTTGAACCTCAATCTGTGGAATTGTGTGCTTGTGTTTCAGTGATAACCACATCATTAAAACCAAACAAAATAACCTATCAAGCCAGATCTCAGTCTGCGATCTAACTAGTTCAGTAATGACATCAGCTGGGATCATAAAAATACACTTCAGAATTCTATTATTTAATCTACATTGCCTGCCCCTCTCATTTCTGCTTCTTAAATCAATCTGACTTTGTCCCTCTGATTCTTAATTCTTTTACAAGTGGGAACATATTTTCCCTTTCTATCCTATCCAGATTTTGAACACTTTGGACAAATCTCTCTCAAGTTCTCTTCTCCAGACAAAACAGTTTTAACTTATCCAACCTATCTTTAGCACTGAAATTCCTCATTCTCACAGCTACCAATTCTTCACATTTGCTATCATTGGAGAATTTTGAAATTTCACTCTGCAGTCTGATATCCAAGTCATTTATTGATATCAAAAAAAAATGTTTGCAGATTTATTCCTGAAAAAGGCAATATCTACCACCCTCTGATCTGAGGATAACCATTTATCATTAACTTTTTGTTTTTTTGTCCATTTTAATCCAATTTTTATCTGAGCTAATACTGACTTTCCAATTTCATACGTCTCTGTTTGGCTGACTTGTGTCTTTGGGGACAATGGTGTAGTGGTATTGTTGACGAACAATTAAATCTCCAGGTCATACACTGACAGTCAGTAGAATTTGAATTTTTAAAAAATCTGGAAGTGAAAGTCCCCGGGTGTCCTCAACATTGACTCCGTACCCCATGAAATCTCATGGCTTCAGGTTAAACATGGGCAAGGAAACCTCCTGCTGATTACCACATACTGTCCTCTCTCAGCTGATGAATCAGTATTCCTCCATGTTAAGCACTGAGGATGGCAAGGGTGCAGGAATGGAAGGTTATATTGATGAGGTGGGATGGGATAGGAGGGGACTTAAGTGGAGTATAGATGGGCTGAAAGTGTAGGCTCCTGAAGAATAGACTATGGAATTCAAGTGAAATTTCCATTGCTTGGAGCTGTCTGCAAGACAGTGGGTGGGTGGGAAACAGTACAGTACTTCCTGGGCTGTGGGTGCCATTTGCTTCATGATATGGTCTTGGTAAGGGAGCTGAGCTTCAGCCCCCACCAGCAGCAAATGGTACCGCAGCGAGAGGACAGTAAGTGGAAGCAGCATTGGCCCAGGCTGCCAAGACCAGTCAAACACATCAGCCATTACTTCCACTCCATCACCATCATTCATCGTCGTTGTCTTCACACTGGGTCAGTGTGTACTTCCCAAAAGGAATATCCATTGAAGAGGAGATGGCGGATGTCAGGGATGGGGTGAAAGGTTAGGTGTATTGGAAAGGCTGCTCCTGTGGTCTGTGAGTGGCTCACCTGTTCCTAATGGCTACTCAAATGCACATTGTTTAAGGAAGGTGAGGTGCTGACAGCTAAAGGGTTTGCTATAATCTTCCAATCTTCCCAGGACACACAGCAGGCGCCAGAGACTTAGAGAGTGGGGAAAATGAGATGCTTTTATTGGAGGAAGGTTGCAAACACATTCTCCTGGCAGCAATTGGTCAATCAGTTTAACATCCATTTAGGTGAAATGTCATGATCCCAGCTGATGTTATTACTGGACAAATCCAATCCCAGGCTGAAACCTGGATTGGTGGATTTTATTTTGATTTGTTTTGATTTATAATGAAATGGACTCTCTTTGAAATGTGAGCTCACAATGCTGCTGATTTTGTTTTAACAATAAAACAGAAGTTTATTAAGTAAAAGGATGAAGATAACATGGAATAAACCAAATGTTCTACTTACAACATAAATTCAATTTCAGTAAAAATATAATCCCATTAATCCCAAAATTCTCCTTTATAAATTGAAAGGGAAAACTACGGCTTTGTCTAGTACCAAAAACATACTGAGATTTTCCCTCAATTTCTGTTTGTCCCTCACAACAGAGACCCTGTCTCTAACACCTCAAAAGGCTTACATTACTTGTGACTTTAACTTATAGACTGGAACTGCAGGTATATTTTTCTGTAGCTAGGATGATATTTTGTAGATAGTTTTTGAAACCTTGTTTAAGGACAAACCAGTTTTTGTTCACACTGGTAGCGTTTTACAACAGACAAGATAAACATGCTCCAACCATACTTTAAAGAGAGATATATTTTTCTAGTTTCATTTTGAGTTTTGGGTAGACCTGTGAAATCCTTAGATGAAGATGTCTGTATCAACCAGTACTCCTCAGAAGGGAAATTAGATTACTTGAGAGGAGAAAGTTAATGATAGTCGCAGACCAGAAGTGTTGGGATAAAACCATGAAGAAATTGCTTAAAGATGAGCAAATTTATGCTCATGTTCCTAACTCCAGGAAGAACTGCCTGCAGGTTTTGATAAAACAATACAAGGCTGTCACTCTCACCTCACCTCTGGAATTCAACTCTTTTGCCCACGTTTGAACCAAGGTTGCAACAAGGTCAGGAGCTGAGTGGCCCTGGCGGAACCCAAACTGGGCATCACTGAGCAGGTTATTGCTGAGCAGGTTCTGCTTGATAGCTCTGTTACTGACACCTTCCATCACTTTACTGATGATCGAGAGGAGACTGATGGGGCGGTAATTGGTCGGGTTGGGTTTGTCCTGTTTTTTATGTACAGGACATACCTGGGCAATTTTCCACATTGTCTGGTAGATACCAGTGTTGTAACTGTACTGGAACAGCATGGCTAGGGGAGCAGCAAGTTCTGGAGCACAAGTCTTCAGTACTATTACCGGAATGTAGTCAGGACCCATAGCCCTTGCAGTATCCAGTGTCTCCACCCGTTTCTTGATATCACGTGGAGTGAATCGAATTGGCTGAAGACTGGTATCTGTAATGCTGGGGACCACTGGAGGAGGCCGAGATGGATCATCCATTTGGCACTTCTGGCTGAAGATTGCTGTGAAAGCTTCAGCCTTATCTCTTGCACTGATGTGCTGGGCCCTTCCATCATTGAGGATGGGGATATTTGTGGACCCTCCTCCTCCAGTGAGTTGTTTAATTGTCCACCACCATTCACAACTGGATGTGGCAGGACTGCAGAGCTGAGATCTGCTCGTTGGTTGTGGGATCGCTTAGCTCTGTCTATCACTTGCTGCTCTCGCTGTTTGGCGTGCAAGTAGTCCTAAATAAAAACTGAAATAACTGTGGATGCTGTAAATCAGGATCAAAAGCAAAGTTGCTGGAAAAGCTCAGCAGATCTGGCAGCATCTGTGAAGGAAAAAACAGAGTTAACGTTTCGGGTCCAGTGACCCTTCCTCAGAGCTTCCCCAGTCTAGCAGCTATGTCCTTTAGACCCAACCAGCTTGATCAGTAATACTGCTGCTGAGCCACTCTTAGTGGTAGGCATTGAAATCCCCCACCCAGAGTACATTTTGTGCCCTCAACATCCTCAGTGCTTCCTCTAAGTGTTGTTTAACATTAAGGGGTACCGATTCATCAGCTGAGGGAGGGCGGTATGTGGTAATCAACAGGAGGTTTCCTTGCCCGTGTTTAGCATGAAGCCATCAGATTTCATGGAGTCCAGAGTCAATGTTGAGGACTCCCAGAGCAACCTTCTCCCAACTGTATCCCACTGTGCTGCCACCTCTGCTGGGTCTGTCCTGCCGGTGGGACAGGACATATCCAGGGATGGTGATGGTGGTGTCTGGGACACTGTCTGTAAGGTATGATTCTGTGAGTATGACTATATCAGGCTGTTGCTTGACTAGTCTGTGAGACAGCTCTCCCAATTTTGGCACTAATCCCCCAGATGTTAGTGAGGAGGGCTTTGCAGGGTCGACAGCGCTGTTTCTGCCGTTGTCTTTTCCAGTGACTATGTCAATGCCTGATGATCTGACCATTTTTAATTCTTTGAGTGTGTGTGTGTTTGTCTGTGTATGTGTGTGTGTGTGTGTGTGTGTGTGTATTTGTGTCTGTGCGAGTGCATGTGTCTGAATGTATGCGTGTATTTGTGTGTGTGTGTGTGGGTTTGTGTGAATGTGCGTGTGTGTGAATGAATGTGTGTGTATGTGTGAATATGTGTGCATGTGTGTGCATGTGTGAGTGTGAGTGTGTCTGTGTGTGTGTGTGTGTGTGTGTGTGTGTGTGTGTGACTGCAGAGAGGATGTTTATAATGGGGTTTGAGCTTTAGTTAGATCAATTATATGCCGACTGTTCAAATTGTTTACCTGTTGCTAGTTTCAATAGTTTTGCAATACATAATTCTTATTAATTACAGAAACCTGGCTTGTGCTTTCGGTCTACCTGGTCTGACGACAGGTCCACTGGGGAATTTTGTGTTTTGTATTAAATCTGGGAATAAACAATGAGTAATGATATCTATTGTTTCCCCTGCAATGAGGCTTCACACAGATATCCATCTGAGTGGCAACTTTCTCTAATTGCTTTTTCCTGCTAAAGCAAACAGCTTCCCATCCCTCCCCATTATATTCCATCTGCCTCTGCATGCCCACACTTTCAACCTGCTCCTCAACCTTTCGTTAAACATTCACAGAATGTGGCTGTTGCCAACTGGATCAATATTTATTGCCTATCCCTAATCATTCATGTGAAGTTATTAATGCATTTCACAAACAATACGTAAACAATTACAAATTTAATTGCCTCAAGCTAGCAACAGCTGACCCATCGATCTCACTGCAAAATGAAGATTGCTGTGGACCTTTAATCCCTAGTCTGCAGATTAACCTTCTGTAATTATGTTTTACACCTTTATTACGTTACACGCTGTCTTTGTGTTTCCTATATCTGTTATAAATTGAGATAATTGGTGACGTTTATCACTAGAATTTATCACCAGCTGCCGTGATGGTTTTCTTTGTTTTATTCGTGAATATAATAATCAACAATTTGAAGCTATAGTCCTGGGCAGATTAATCCAGCTAACATGTACATAGCACTCTACTTTTCCCTTAGAATGAGATACCGTTGGCAAAGTTAACAATTTAAACAGTGCATAGGTCAAATAGAGACTAAAACAATTTTTAAAAATAAAACAGATAAAACCTGAAGCGAGAAACCAACCTTTTGGATTCAGAACATTTGTTCAAGAAACCAATTATCAACCTGTATTAAAGTTTCCATGACCGTTCCTGAATCATTCTATAACTTGGAACTGTACTCCCCTGGCACCTTGGTGTTTTCTGGACAGCAGCGTTATAAACTTTTTGAATTGTGTGCTCACTCCTCTCTTGTTTCTTCAGCCTAATCAAGTAGAGTCTGTCTTTGACCCCTCAACTAACCTGAAAGGCATTCCCAACTGCAACAAAAACAGAAGTTGCTGGAAAAACTCAGCAGGTCTGGCAGCATCTGTGAAGGAAAATCAGGGTTAACGTTTCGGGTCCGGTGACCCCTCCTCAGAACAACAGGAGGTGGGACCCTTCAGAGGAAGGGTCACTGGACCCGAACCATTAACTCCGATTTTTCTCTTCACAGATGCTGCCAGACCTGCTGAGCTTTTCCAGCAACTTCTGTTTTTGTTCCTGATTTACAGCATCCGCAGTTCTTTCGGTTTTTTTTATTCCCAACTGCCAGCTGGTTCTCGAAAGGAGGACAGAGCAGTTGTCTTTGAGCTGAGAATGTGCGAATGTGAGAATTTGAGAGACAACTGAGGATTTAACACAAATGTGAGGGCTGAGCGGGACATCACTGACAGTCAATGACGCGGTGTGTCCACAGTGTGAATGACGCAGTGTGTGCACAGTGTGAATGGTGTAGTCTTGTGAAGACTTGTGAAGCTGGCTCTTATTATCAAATTATTGATTCTAAACAGATGAGGTGAATGGACTTCAAAGGTTCTTTGTTCAGCTTTGACACCTTGTCAAAATGATCCCAACAATCTTTTCATGGTCATTTGCACAAATCAAACACACTTGCATGAACGTGCTGTAGTGAACGTGGGTGGAGACACTGTCAGTAAAGGAAATTAGGCCAGTTAGTGTGGAGAGCATAGAACATAGAACATAGAACATTACAGCGCAGTACAGGCCCTTCGGCCCTCGATGTTGCGCTGACCTGTGAAACCAATCTGAAGACCATCTAACCTAAACTATTCCATTATCATCCATATGTTTATCCAATGACCATTTAAATGCCCTTAAAGTGGGCGAGTCTACTATTTTTGCAGGCAGGGCATTCCACGCCCTTACTACTCTCTGAGTAAAGAACTTACCTCCGACATCTGTCCTATATCTATCACCCCTCAATTTAAAGCTATGTCCCCACGTGCTAGCCATCACCATCCGAGGAAAAAGGCTCCCACTGTCCACCCTATCTAATCCTCTGATCATCTTGTATGTCTCTATCAAGTCACCTCTTAACCTTCTTCTCTCTAATGAAAACAGCCTCAAGACCCTCAGCCTTTCCTCATACCTTCCCTCCATACCAGGCAACATCCTGGTAAATCTCCTCTGCACCCTTTCCAATGCTTCCACATCCTTCCTATAATGCGGTGACCAGAACTGTACGCAATACTCCAAGTGCGGCCGCACCAGAGTTTTGTACAGCTGCAACATGACCTCATGGCTCCGAAACTCAATCCCTCTACCAATAAAACCTAACATACTGTACGCCTTCTTAACAACGCTATCAACCTGGGTGGCAACTTTCAGTGATCTATGCACATGGACACCGAGATCTTTCTGCGCATCCACACTACCAAGAATCTTACCATTAGCCCAGTACTCTGTATTCCTGTTACTCCTTCCAAAGTGAATCACCTCACACGTTTCCGCATTAAACTCCATTTGCCACCTCTCAGCCCAGCTCTGCAGCTTATCTATGTCCCTCTGTAACCTGCAACATCCTTCCGCACTATCCACAACTCCACCAACTTTGGTGTCATCCGCAAATTTACTAACCCATCCTTCTACGCCCTCATCCAGGTCATTTATAAAAATGACAAACAGCAGTGGCCCCAAAACAGATCCTTGAGGTACACCACTAGTAACTGAACTCCAGGATGAACATTTCCCATCAACCACCACCCTCTGTCTTCTTACAGCTAGCCAATTTCTGATCCAAACCGCTAAATCACCCTCAATCCCATGCCTCCGTATTTTCTGCAATAGTCTACCATGGGGAACCTTATCAAACGCTTTACTGAAATCCAAATACACCACATCAACCGCTTTACCCTCATCCACCTGTTTGGTCACCTTCTCAAAGAACTCAATAAGGTTTGTGAGGCACGACCTACCCTTCACAAAACCGTGTTGACTCTCCCTAATCAAATTATTCCTTTCTAGATGATTATAAATCCTATCTCTTATAATCCTTTCCAACACTTTACCCACAACCGAAGTAAGGCTCACTGGTCTATAATTACCAGGGTTGTCTCTACTCCCCTTCTTGAACAAGGGGACAACATTTGCTAGTCTCCAGTCTTCTGGCACTATTCCTGAAGACAATGACGACATAAAGATCAAAGCCAAAGGCTCTGCAATCTCCTCTCTCGCTTCCCAGAGAATCCTAGGATAAATCCCATCTGGCCCAGGGGACTTATCTATTTTCACACCTTCCAGAATTGCTAATACCTCCTCCTTATGAACCTCAATCCCGTCTAGTCTAATAGACTGTATCTCAGTATTCTCCTCGACTACATTGTC
>NC_063334.1:125697538-125697955 GCF_021869965.1 Rhincodon typus
CTTTACTAGCTTCAAAATCTCCCCACCCCCAGCCTCATCCCATGTCCGACTCTCCCTCTCATCCCCACTTTCTTGACCTGACACAACCTGTCCACCTTCTCTCCCACCTATCCGCCCCTCCCATCTCACTGACCAATCCCCACCGCTGCCTACCTGCACTTGCCTATCACCATCCCACCTACCTTCCCCAGCCTCTCTTCTCCCCGCCTCCTTGACCTGTCCGTCTTCTCTCTCACCTATTCACTCCTCCCACCTCACTGATCAATCTCCACCACCACCTACCTGCACTCACCTATCACCATCCACCTACCTTCCCCCGCCCAACCACACCTCTCCCTGTTGATTTCGGAGCCCCCTTCCTCTCCCCCATTTCTAAAGAAGGGTCCCGACCCGAAACGTCGGCTTTCCTGCTCCTCT
>NC_063334.1:125698055-125711117 GCF_021869965.1 Rhincodon typus
TTTCCTGCTCCTCTGATGCTGCCTGGCCTGCTGTGTTCCTCCAGCTCCACGCTGTGTTATCTCTGACTCCAGCATCGGCAGTTCTTACTATCTCCGAGTTAGAATTTGGTGTTTGTAAAATGCTAGGCGGAGGAAGCATTGCATGGTCCCTTTAAAATATCCTTTTTTCTGTGCTTAGAGATTTAAAATGGATGTCTGTGAGCAGCAGCTTGAAAGTTTGTAAGTACATAGAGAGCACCCGAATTGAAACATTTATATCAAAAGGCCATACAGTTGACAGGCCAAGCAACAGTTTTACCAAGACAACAAGTATTCAATTTAGCCAATCAGTTTGAACCAGGCACTTAGACATTAATAATCAATTAAATTTAAATCTGATGGCTTTAACAACATGTTGACCAATCCTATATGTTGATATGTCTTCAAGAGTATAAAGGAAGGGGCCAGAGCTAACTACCATCCGCCAGATCCAATAGCCTTCAGCTCTCAAAAGAGAATCGCAGGCTGTCATAGCCTTCTCTATGTCTTAGAGAAAGCACCATCTAAACATCAAAGGTACCATCAGCACAACTAGTTAATATTCTGAAGAAGGGTCCCAACCTGAAACGTCAGTCTTCCTGCTCCCCTGATGCTGCTTGGCCTGCTGTGTTCATCCAGCTCCACACAGTGTTATCTCAGACTCCAGCATCGGCAGTTCCTACTATCTCTAGTTAATATTCCTGACAGGATAATCAATGGAGAAGGCACAAAACATTCCAGAAGACACATAACCTGTCTGTAATTTCGAGATACTAAATTCTTTCTTTTCAAATAAGTGGGACTTGTATTTATTGCAACAGCATACCGTTAGAATCCTTTTTTATTCAGGAATAGTTAGTAGTTGGAAGGGAATTATTCGGTTTGTTAATAGTTTAGTTCATTTGTTCACTGTTAGAGTTAGATAAATAAGTTGTTAACTGTTGATTTTAAAGTGAGCGTCAGGGATTTATTTTATTTTATGGCTAGAAGTTGCTGAAAGGCAGGTTACGCCACTTATTACACTCCGTTTACACATTATAGGGCAAGGTGCTCCTCTTTGGGTGTTTCAGTGCTGGTTCCTGGGGTCAACCTCCACATTATAACAATACACAAAGTGTTGGAGTCATACCTGACACATAGCAAGATGGTTGTGGTTGTGGGAGGTCAATCATCTCAGCTCGAGGGCATCTCTGCAGGAGTTCCTCAGGGGAGTGTCCTAGGCCCAACCATCTTCAGTTGCTTCATCAATGACCTTCCCCCCATCATAAGGTCAGAAGTGGGGATGTTTGCCGATGATTGCATAATGTTCAGCATCATTCACGATTCCTCAGATACTGAAGCAGTCCGTGTTCACATGCAACAAGATCTGGACAATATCCAGGCTTGGGCTGACAAGGGGCAAGTGACATTCACGCCACACAAATGCCAGGCTGTGACCATCACCAATAAGAGACAATCTAACCACCGCCCCTAGACATTCAATGGTGTTCCCATCACTGAATCCCCCACTATCAACATCCTGGGGGTTACCATTGACCAGAAACTCAACTGGACTCACCGCATTAACACAGGGGCTACAAGAGCAGGCCAGAAGCTGGGAATACTGCAGAGAGTAATTCCCCTCCTGACTCCCCAAAGCCTGTCCACCATCTACAAGGCACAAGTCAGGAGTGTGATGGAATACTCCCCACTTGCCTGGATGGGTGCAGCCCCAACAACACTCAAGAAGCTCGACACCATCCAGGACAAAGCAGCCGCTTGATTGGCACCACATCCACAAACATCCACTCCATCCACCACCGACGCTCAGTAACAGCAGTGTGTACTATCTACAAGATGCACTGCAGAAATTCACCAAAGATCCTCAGGCAGCACCTTCCAAACCCACGACCACTTCCATCTAGAAGGACAAGGGCAGCAGATACATGGGAACATCACCTTCCTGACTTGGAAATATATCGCTATTCCTCCCTAAGGGCATTGTGAGTGTAACTACAGCACATGGACTGCAGTGGTTGAAGAAGGCAGCTCACCCCCACCTTCTCGAGGGGCAACTAGGGACGGGGCAATAAATGCTGGGCCCAGCCAATGACACCCACATCCCATGAATTTTTTTTTCATTCATTTTATGGGATCTGGGTGTCTCTGGTCAACCAGCATTTATTGCCTGTCCCAAACCTAACAAAATCTGCCTGCTTATAATGTGCGCAAAGGTACAGAAAAACTCAGTACATTGAGGAAATGATAGCTACTGCGGTACTGTTGAGACCATAGATTAGCACCAGGGATTTCTTTATTGCCACAAAGTAAATAATGGCAGCTCAGACACCAGATGCATACTCGGACTCAAAATGTGCGTTTTATCCAAAGCTGAACATTTTGAGATCTACAGCTGAATTCTCAGCTCTCAGTGTGAGTTCTGATCACAGACAGAAACATTGGAAGCAGGTCAGAGAATGTTTCCCAGACCCATACCTGGAGTCAGTGTGTTACCTTTTGAGGGGAGGTTGGACAGGCTCGTGCCTGTGTCCCACTGGAGTTTCAAACAGTTGGAGATGACTTGATTGAAACGGTAAGACCCTGAGGGCAATTGATTGGGTGTATGTGTAGAGGGTGTATCCCTCTGGTGAGGGTATCTGAAACTAAGGGTCATTGTTTCTAAAGCAGCCCACAGGGAAGTGGAGAAATCTTTCTGTCTCAGAAGGTGTTGGGTCTTTGGAAGACGCTGGGTGTAAGTCTTTGATTATTTATATGGTGAAGATTGGTTGATTCTTGATAAGGTTGGGGGGGGCGGGGGCATGCAAGGTGAGGGAGGTGGTGGAGGAACGACCACTCAGTCTTTGTTTCAGATTTCCATCATCTGCAGTAGTTTACCTTGATGCAGGTTGAAACAGCACCTGCCTCCTGTTTGCGGGATCTTCCTGCGCACCTAATGATTTAGCCCCCGGCGTCAAAAATCATCCAAAAGGAAGGTGATTGAGCAGAACGCCTGTGGGAGCCCTTAGAAAATGATGTGAGAGGCACATTTCTCCTTTCTGATAACTCGGTGGAACCGATTTCGGAATGGCAGTTTTATTGGGGCCTTTGATTCGTTCACAAGTCAAGTGAGAAATGCCTGAGGGTTTGTGGGATTCGGTTATTGGTATTGTACAAGCTCTTGAAGAGGAGCTGGGCAGCTGGTGGCTGCCTGAATCATTGGCACAAAATTCCTCACTAAGTGAGAAAATACTTTGTGGCTCTGCTTGCAATGGGACATCTTTTTCCAATAGGAAGACCCAGCTGCTCCCGATTGAATTTTATGAGAGTACGAGAAGGCTGATCTCATGTCGGCTAATTCCAATCTCTGCGGACAAGCTTCCTCAAAGAAGCCTGTGCTTCTGGCCCATGAATAAATTCTAGGTAATCGTTTCCATTCCCGCAACAAGAGGTGATTGGGACAACACCCATGTCATTAAATGGGTTCTATAAGGTCAAAACTGTCAGATATTCTAGACCTGGCACTGTGGGATGGAATACTGCAGCTCAGGTCAGCAAGAGATCAATTGCTGCAGATTGTTATCATTGATGATTATTGCTGTAAAAGTGATGAAGCTTCTCATTACACACTGAAAACCACACATCTCATTCTCCAGTTACCAGGGGGAATGCCCCAGGGAGTAATTGCCCCCAAATATTTTGATTGATTCGAATCAGATGCAATGCCTGGATAATCTGCATCCTCTGACTCATGCTGTATAAAGCGTGTTTCCTTTCAAAAGCTGGTCTTCTTGCATATCGGTCCTGATGGGTACAAGATGGTGGTCCTTTTCTGTGCAGAGGCCAGACCCCGCCTATCACTAAAATAAAGGTAGGGTTTAATTGTGCATTTGTTCGGTGGGGGCATGGCTAACACCAGCTGGGCCAGCTTTTGTTGGATTCCCCCTAATTGCTCCTGAACTGAGTGACTTTCTTGCCCATTTCAGAGGGCAGCTCAGAGTCACCCACATTGCTGTTGGGTCTGGAGTTACAAGTGCAGACGTAGAGATATACAGCAGAGAAAGAGGCCTTTGGTCCAACTCATCCATTCCAACCAGATATCTTAAATTAATCTTGTACCATTTTGGCTCATATGCCACAAACCCTTCCTTTTCAAAGAGTCATACTGCACGGAAACAGACCCTTCGGCCCAAGCAGTCCATGCCAACCATAATCCCAAACTAAACTAGTCCCACCAGCCTGTCCCCCCTTGGTGGGGGGGGGGGGGGGGGGGGCAGAATTCCCTCCCTTCTATAAGGAAATTTTGCTTCTAATGACAATCAACAGTCACCATTTCATTACAGATTTCTGCTGAATTTAAATTTCACCATCTCCCACGGTAGGATTTTAAACACACACAGCCCCTGGAGCACTGTCCTACTGTTCCAGATTACTATGCACATCACATTACCACTACACCACCATCACTCTAAACATTCAGCTCATTGCATATCCAATCGATAAGCTTCAGTTATCAACGGCTTCACCAATCAGAGCCAACTTGCCGACCAATCAGCACCATTTTCTCAAGCGGTATAAATTGTTGTTTCCTGCAAAATGTGGTATTCTTGCTTCTGTCCTGATGAGTCCAGGATGATAAACTTTAATAGTGAGTTTCGGTAATACCCATGTTCTGAGTCCCCAAGTGACTGTCCCTTTATTGTCGCTTCATATAATTCCCAGCATGTTCAAAGGGCCAATAAGGTGGGTCTTTACCTGCTTACGTTCAATATTTGCAGCATCCTTTTTATTTAATTCATTTCTGGGCTGTGAGTGTGGTCAGCAAGGATGTCATTTATTATCCTTCTCAAGTTGCCCTAATGGTTTGAGACCCTGCATGGGATACAAGTGACAGAACACATTACCATCTCCCTCAGTGACAGCAGTGTGTACTATCTACAAGATGCACTGTAGAAATTCACCAAAGATCCTCAGGCAGCACCTTCCAAACCCACGACCACTTCCATCTAGAAGGACAAGGGCAGCAGATACGTGGGAACACCACCCCCTGCAAATTCCCCTCCAAACCACCCACCATCCTGACTTGGAAATATATTGCTGTTTATTCACGGTTGCTGGATCAAAATCCTGGAATTCCCTCCCTAAGGGCATTGTGGGGCAACCCACAGCACATGGACTGCAGCGGTTCAAGAAGGCAGCTCACCACCACCTTCTCAAGGGGCGACTAGGGATGCGCAATAAATGCTGGACCAGCCAGCGATACCCACGAGAAAAGGCATAATCTTTCTATATTTTACTGCCATTCCCAAAAGAATCAAGTGGCATGGTGGCTCAGTGGTTAGCACTTCTGCCTCTCAGCACCAGGGACCCGGGTTCAATTCCACCCTCAGGTGACTGTCTGTGTGGAGTTTGCACATTCTCCCCGTGTCTGCGTGGGTTTCCTCCGGGTGCTCCAGTTTCCTCCCACAGTCCAAAGATGTGCAGGTTAGAGGATTTGGCCATGCTAAATTGCCTGTAGTGTTCAGGGATGTTTAGGTTAGGTGTGTTAGACATGGGAACTGCAGGGTTAGGGGAATGGATCTGGGTGGGGTGCTCTTCGGAGGGGCAGTGTGGACTTGTTGGGCCAAATGGCCTGTTTCCACACTGTGGGGATTCTGTGGTTAATAATGTCAAAATGATTTTAATTATAAATGGTCACTAAAAATTACCCTAAACAATTCATATATCTGACCGTGGAATTGATGTGAATGCCATGAGTTGCAGACCACTGGGGAGGGGGAGTATGGAAGCACTGTCCTTGATGCCAACTACATCATCCCCTTCCCAAAGCCCTGACCTTCTCTCCATTACCCCCACCCATTCCCACCAAACCCAAACTCCCTGCAGCAGCACAGATTGAACTGATCTCCAAGGGAGGGAGCAGGTAGAGAAAGAGAAATAGAGAGAGTGTGTGTGTGTGTGTCAAACAAAGGCACCAGAGAAAGAGAGAATGTGAGATAGCAACAGGAGGGAGGTATCACTGAGTAATATATACCAGGTATAGAGACAGTCAGACAGGAAGAGATATTGAGAGGGAGCCACAGCAGATGTAGGTGCTGAGAGACAGACAGAAAGAGGGATACAGAGAGAGAGGTAAGTAGGGAGGGAGAGAGAGAATTGGAAACAGACAGAAACTCCAACCAAGTTGGACCTTAGAGTAAAGAGCAATTTCTATCGAGTGTTAGGAAATCAGCAGCTTGGAGTGATTAGAATAGGCATTCCCAGACAAAGATCTCTGACAGGACATTGGCATGAGGACTAAACCCTCAGGGACTTTTAGAAACTCTTGGAAAAACAGTTTGCAAAACTGTGAAATGGACAGCAATTCAAGCAGATGTGGCTATATCCAGCTTCATTGCCATTGACAAAAACCAGAGATTGTTTTGGAAGCGAGGCACAGCATTCATCATAGAGTCATAGATTTCTATATCACAGAGACAGACCCATCTGCCCAAACTGGTCCATGCCAAACAAAATGTCCATCCACACTAACCCCATTTCCCTGCACTTGGCCCATATCCTTACAAGCCTTTCCTATCCATGTATTTGTCCAAATGCCTCTTAAATGTTGTTAATGTACCCGCCTCAACCACATCCACTTGCAGCTCATTCCATATGTGTACCAACCTCTGTGTAAAAAAGTTGCCCCTCAGGTTCCAATTTATTCTTTCCCCTCTTTCCTTAAACTGATGCCCTCTATTCCTCGATTTCCCAACCCTGGGAAAAAGACTGAGTGCATTCACCCTATCCATGCCTCTCATGATCTTATACACTTCTGTAAGATCCCCCCTCAATCTCCTACACTCTAAAGAAAAATGTCCTCGCTTGTCCAACTATAACTCAGTCCTTTGAGTCCTGGCAACATCCTTGTACATTTCTCTGCACTCTTTCCAGTTTAATAACATCCTTTCTATAGCAAGGTGACCAAAACTGAACACAATACTCCAATTGCGGCCTCACCAACATCCTGTACACCTGCAACATAACTTCCCAACTTCTATACTCAATGCCCTGACTGATGAAGGCCAGTGTGTCAAAAGCCTTCTGCACTGCCCTGTCTACCTGTGACTCCACTTTAAGAGAACCGTGCACCCGAATTCCAAGGTCTCTCTGTTTCACTACGCTCCATAAGGCCCTACCATTCACCATGAAACACCTATCTTGATTTGACTTTCCAAAATGCAACACCTCACATTCATCTACATTAAACTCCATTTGCTATTTCTCAGCCCACTTCACCAGCTGATCAAGATCCTGCTGCAATTTCTGATAACATTCCTCACTGTCCACGATACCATCTATTTTAGTGTCATCTGCAAACTTACTAATCATGCCTTGTACATTCTCATCCAAATCATTGATATAGATAGCAGACAGCAATGGGCCCAGCACTGACCCCTGAGGTATACCACTAGTCACAGGCCTCCAGTCCGACAAGCGTCCTTCCACTATTACTCTCTGCTTCCTACCATCAAGCCAGATGTGTATCCAATTTGCCGGATCTCCCGGATTCCATGCGATCTAATCTTCCAGAGCAGCCTACCATGCGGAACCTTATCAAAGGCCTGACTGAAATACATCTGCTGCTCTGCCCTCATCAACGTTTCTGGTCACTTCATCAAAGAATTCTAACAAATTTGTGAGGCCATGATCTCCCACGCACAAAGCCATGCTGACTACTCCTAATTAAACCCTGTCTTTCCAAATACATGTATGTCTTATCCCTTAGAATCTTCTCAGGTAACTTACCTACCACAGATGTTAAGCTTACTGGTCTATAAGTCCCAGGTTTTTCTTTGTAACCCTTTTTGAATAAGGCCACAACATTCACTACCCTCCAGTCTTCCGGGACCTCATCTGTGGCTAACAGTGATGCAAATATATCAGCCAGGGCCCCCACAATTTCTTCCCTAGCCTTTTGCAGGGTTCTTGGATATATCTGGTCAGGATCAGGAGATTTATCCACCTTCAAACATACTAATACTCCCAACACCTCCTGCACTGTGATAGGGACTGTTCCCATGATTTCCTCACTAACTTCCCAAGTTTTCCTGTCTTTCTCCACGGTAAACACAGAGGAGAAATATTCATTGAGGACCTCGCCCATCTCCTGTGGTTCCACACATACATGTCCACGTTGGTCCTTGAGGGGTCCTATTCTCTCTCCAGTTATTCTTTTCCTCTAATATACTTAAAGAGTCGCTTTGGATTCACCGTAATCTTCTCAGCCAAAGCTATCTCATGCCCCCTTTCGCCTTCCTGGTTCCCTTCTTCAGTAAACTCCTATTTCCCCCTATATTCCACCAGGGATTCCCTTGATCCCACCTGCCTGCTCCTGAGCCATGCCTCCTCCTTTTTTCTGCTCAAAGCCTCAATATCTCTTGTCATCCAGGGTTCCCTACTCCCACCAGCTTTGCCCTTCACCCTCACAGGAACATTTGGACCTTGAACTCTAACCATCACACTTTTAAAGGCTTCATCATTTTGTAATGTATTCCTGGAGAGGACAGCCTGCTGTGCAAAATCTAATTCCAGTGCAAATAGAGAGATTTCAGTTACACACAGAGATTGGAGAAGCTGGAATCATTCATGCTAGATTGGGAAGGATTCACAGTTTTTCAATGTATTTGTAATTAAACTTGTGGGTAATTCAGAAAAGTTATGAGGTTTGAACATATTCCTTCTGTTTGCAGAGAACAGGTCTCTCCACGTGAATGTGTGTCTCTTCCAGCAAATCCGACTGAGCCACATTGGGAGATCAGCTGAATTTTTTTATTCATTCCCGGGATGTGGGTGTCACAGGTTAGACCAGCATTTATTGGCCATCCCTAATTGCCCAGAGGGCAGTTAAGAGTCAACACATTGCCGTGGGTCTGGAGTCACATGTAGGCCAGACCAGGTAAGGATGGCAGTTTCCTTTCCTAAAGGACTTTAGTGAACCAGATGGGTTTTTCCTGACAATCAGCAATGGATTCATGGTCATCATTAGACTCTTAATCCCAGATTTTCATTAAATCAGTTTCTACTACCTGCCGTGGTGGGATTTGAACCCGGGTCCCCAGTACATTACCTGGGTCTCTGGATCAATAGGGCAATATACCCACTGGACCACTCCCAACCATTACTATAGCTAGTGTTATGGATCAGACCAAGCTCCCTGAAAATATATTAAGAAGATAGCCTAGACCCTAAATTTATCTTATTTTAAAGGTAAACGTAAGGGTTGCTTTCCAGATGCAACTCAATTGGTCAAACTACTAGACTTTAAGCAAAATAATTTTCTTTTGCGCTATAGTTAAAATACAGACCAAATAAAAATAAAAGAATGGGCTTAACCGTTACTATCAAAGTGCTTAACAAAACAATATATAATTAGCTACTACTTTATTAACTGTTCCTATATAGTAACATCTCGTAAACACACCATTGGCAAAGGCAAATTCAGTGACACAGATTGTCTCACATGCAATTCTAGCGGCAGGAAGAGAACCCCAGTTTTTAGCTGTAACAGAGAGAGGAATAAGAGCTTCCACATCAAACTTCAAGATCCCAGCAACTGCAGAAAGCTAACACTAAAAATCCTGGTTCTGCGGGAGCTTGACCCCACCCATTCAGGCTGCTTCTATTGTTCCAACTTTAAAAGAAAACCCAAGACCTCACAAGCTGTTTACTCTGTTGTCTTTGAGCAGACTGCTCATTATCTCTGCCTCAATCATTCTTCATAAGAAAAGGGCGTGTACACCTCTTAAAGCCATTGTACCGTTGTTAGTTTAGCTATTGGCACACTCAAGATTTGTCAGCAAGTGATGACTTGTATCTAACCGTGGATGTTTTGTTTTGAGTTTGACGGGCATGGTTCATGTCCATTATGAACAAGCGAAGGAGTGTGTTATTTGATTTGGTCGAAGAATCAGAGGGATGTGTTTGCAGTGATGATGTGGAGGTGCCGGTGTTGGACTGGAGTGGATAAGTTCAGTAATCACACGACACCAGGTTATAGTCCAACAGGATCAAAAACAAAGTTGCTGGAAAAGCTCAGCAGGTCTGGCAGAAACTTTTGGAGTCTCACTCCTCCTTCAGGTGTTAGTGAGAGAGGTAGTACCAGGCACAGAATTTATTAGTAAAAACCGAAAGAACTGTGGATTCTGTAAATCAGGAACAAAAACAGAAGTTGCTGGAAAAGCTCAGCAGGTCTGGCAGCATCTGTGAAGAGAAAATATCAGTTAACGTTTTGGGTCCGGTGACCCTTCCTCAGAACACTGTGGCCCTTTGATCTTTTGTTTATAAATTCTGTGTCTGATGCCACCTCTCTCACTGACACCTGAAGAAGGAGTGAGACTCCAAAAGCTTGTGTTTTCAAATAAAACTGTTAGACTATAACCTGGGTGTCGTGTGATTTCTGACCTTGCAGTGAAGAGCTGGGCTATGATCTGACCTGAACAGGTTTGAAGTTTTCACTCGGCTAGCTCAGTCACACCCATGTTGCTTCACTTTTGCAAACAAAAATGATAGGATACATGCGGTTGGAGAAACCGAAAATCACACTTTAACACAGTGTGACATGAAGTTGGCAGAACTGCTTCAAATAGTCAGTGTAGTTAGTAAGGTTTAAGAAGCACCTTTAAAAATAATGCTGCAAATGTCAAATGACGATCTAACCTTTCTACTGGCCTTATTTGTTTCATTTATTTAAAAGAAAATAACACACTTGGTGGGTCAAAGGGCCTTTTCAGTAACATAACAATCTATGATCAGCCAAAGGCCTGCAGCAGGGAGGTTATGCTGGACCAATATAAATGTAGTTCAGGCCACAGCTTGAGTATTGTGTGCAGATCTGGAATCCACATTATACGAGGGATGTGATAGCACTGGAGAGGGTACAGGGGGAGATTGACCAGGATGTGATAGCACTGGAGAGGGTACAGAGGGAGACTGACCAGGATGTGATCGCACTGGAGAGGGTGCATTTACTGCTATCGATAGATGGCATGGATTATTAGGGATGGTGAAAGTGGAGGAGACTGGATACTGGTCCATCCATTCCCTACAAATGGTTTTGCTGCAAGGTGTGAAGCTGAGGCTGATACTGATCTCTGGAAAACTCCAGCCCTCAGGTCTGGCTCTCAGAGAAGGGTCTGAAGAAGGATCTAGGCCTGAAACGTCAGCCTTCCTGCTCCTCTGATGCTGCTTGGCCTGCTGTGTTCATCCAGCTCTACACCTTGTTATCTCTGGCTCTCAGAGAAAGTGAGTTTTGCTCCATCTCTGAGCTCCCAGGCAATAACTGAGCACAATTACAGTTACAAAGTTATGACAAATTCCACTCGTTTTCATTGTCATTTGTAAACTCTGATGAGGGAATGATACAAATCCCTCTGTAGGATTCAGTCAGACAACAACACAGTCGATTTCACAACGTTCAGGTGCTGGCAGCTTCCAGTTCCTGGAACATTGTTTGAACCTCAAAGAGCATGGAGATTTTCTGAAGAAGGGTCTAGGCCCGAACCGTCAGCCTTCCTGCTCCTCTGATGCTGCTTGGCCTGCTGTGTTCATCCAGCTCTACACCTTGTTATCTCAGATTCTCCAGCATCTGCAGTTCCTACGATCTCTGGAGATCTCCCTAGTGTCCCGGGTGCACCTGTTGATCCCACGGCCCACATGGGAGGTGATGGCACAGTGATATTATCACGGGACTGTTAATCCAGAGACCCAAGTAATGTTCTGGGGACCCGGGTTTGAACCCCGCCACAGGCGATGGGAGAATTTCAATTCAATAAATATCTGGAATAGAATCTAATGATGACCATGAATCCATTGTCAATTGTCGGAAAAACCCATCTGGTTCACTAATGTCCTTTAGGGAAGGAAACTGCCACCCTTACCTGGTCTGACTACATGTGACTCCAGACCCACAACAATGTGGTTGACTCTTAGTTTCCCTCTGGGCAATCAGGGATGGGCAATAAATGCTGCCTAGCCAGCGACGCCCTCGTCCCGTGAATGAATTTTAAAAAAAGCCAACACTACAAGATGGGTTCTTGAGGCTTTTTAGTGCAGCGGTAGTGTCCCTATCTCTAGTCCAGGATACCAGGGGGATCAAGTCCCACCTGGTCCAGGGATGTTAAAGAACATCTCTGAACAGGTTGGTTAGAGAAAAATCACAGGTGCCCTGCAGACTATCACTTAGCTGCTTCTGGGATCTTGCTGTGTGTCTGCAATAAGAGGCAAGTCAAGGTGGAGGGGCAGTGAGTCTCTACGCTCTGGCTGAGGGGAATTGCATGGGAAGGCCAAGGCAGGTACACGGTGAGCAGCAAGTTGGCGCAGAGTGATTGAACAACAGGGAAGCTCTGCGATGCAGCCCAGTCCAGTGCCTGAGGTGGGAGTGTATACCTGTTCTCCACCTGCCCTGGGAGCATGTTCCAGCAGAGGATCCAGTGTCTGCAGCACTGAGGTGCAGAGCAACTTGCATGTGAGTTGGAGAGGTGCTATGATAATGCAACGAGACTGGTGTGGGTCTGATACCAACATACATGGACAGGGAATGTGTGTGCTCACTGTCTTTGGAGGTATTGGTGACTAATGGTGAACCAGAGGACTGAGTGAGTGAGGAGTTGGAGTCTCCAGGTACTTGCTCAGATGCCCATGATAGGAATTGTCTGCGTCGAGCTTCTCTCCACGAGGTGGCAGAACAGGAAACTGTGTGGTGAGATGATGTGATAAATATGATGTTAATGTATGCTAATATTATGTAAATAGGCCTCTTGCCGCTCACATGCAAGAATCCCATCTCACCTTTCAAAACCTGTGGCCTGCCTTTTTAAACACACCACCCACATCAAGAATTTTGTCATAAAAAGATAACAAGATGTAGAGCTGGATGAACACAGCAGGCCAAGCAGCATCAGAGGAGCAGGAAGGCTGACGTTTCGGGCCTAGACCCTTCTTCAGAAAAAATGGGTCTAGGCCCGAAACGTTAGCCTTCCCACTCGGCCTGCTGTGTCCATCCAGCTCTACACCTTGTTATCTCAGATT
>NC_063334.1:125711617-125721739 GCF_021869965.1 Rhincodon typus
CTCCCCATACCCCTTGATCCCTTTAGCTGCAAGGGCCACGTCCAGCTTCCTCTTGCGTATATCTAATGAACTGGCCCCAGCAGCTTCGTGTGGGAGGGAATCCGACAGCTTAACAACTCTCTGAATGAAGAAATTCTTCCTCATCTCAGTCCTGAATGGGTTACCCTTATTCTTACATTATGGCCCCCTAGTTCTGGACTTCCCCAACATCGCGAACATTCTTCCCACATCCATCCTGTCCAGTCCCATCAGGATTTTGTATGTTTCTATGAGATCGCCCCCCAATTCTTCTAAATTCCAGTGAGTACAAGTCCAGTCGATCCAGTCTTCCTTCATACATCAGTCCTGCCATCCCACTATCTGATTTTTCAGTTCTCCTCTTTCTGCTGCTAAGTATTCATGTGCAAGGTTAGCTCTGCTGGAGAGGAAAGGCAAATGTTTAAGGTGTAAAAATAAAAGCCAAAGATTCAGCTCACAACGTTCATTTCAGTAACACCCCTGGCATTGCCAGCAGTGTTTCCTGAATTATTCAAATTTTTAACAAAAGCTTTTGAACAATCAATTCAGACAGACAGGATATCAAAAGGCATTAGCCTTTTCATTTTTATTTCTGCTCATAGTAATTTTCTCAGGTTTAATAACTCAGACCGGTCCCGTGGTTGAACATTTTCTCCCTATCACCTGGAATGATCACAGGTCATAACTCACAGGCGCAAGTCGCAGGTTACAAAAATAGGTAAAGCGGGATACAGAAAGTTTACAGAGAGATATTGATAGCTTAATTAAGTGGGGAAAAAGTTGGCAAATGGACTACGTTCTGGAAAAATCTGAAGAATTTCATTTTCTGAAGAAGGGTCTAGGCCCGAAACGTCAGCCTTCCTGCTCCTCTGATGCTGCTTGGCCTGCTGTGTTCATCCAGCTCTACACCTTGTTATCTCGCTGTCTGTGTAGAGTTTGCACATTCTGCCAATGTCTACATGGGTTTCTTCTGGGTTCTCCAGTTTAGTCCCACAGCCACAAACCTGCTCTTCAGAGGGGGTGGGGGGATCAGTGTGGACTCGATGGGCCGAATGGCCTGCCCCCCACACTGTCGTGATTCTGTGAGTCTAGTCCCTGCCCAGACTGGCAGCTGTGCAGAACCTGGGTGTGCTTTGTCTCATTTTACTTTGCTTTTATCCAGGGCACGGACCTGAACAGTTTTGTTTTTGCATTATCATATAACCGTGGACTTTTTTACCCCCTCTATTCACTAACCACCAGCAGCAATGCCTGTGTAGCCCATTCAATATTAACAAGCAAAGCCCATTAAGGCCAATACAAACCATCAAGAAGTGATGGGAGGGTGGGGCAGGGGAATGGGGGGGTGGTAGGGAGAGAGAGTGTAGGCTAAATCAAAATTGGGTTGGAGGGGGTAATGAAGCATTCTGCCCCTGCCCCCCACCAAGGTGCCCATCTCTCTCTAAACACATCGAGAGTGTTGGTGGGCATTCCAGGGCACGCCTGGGCTCGAACATAATCATGGAAGAGGTGCAGGCAGTTGGCAGAGATGAACCCCTCCCCCACCCTGCCAACAGCCCACTGCCTGAACCTATTTATCCCCGCCTTGCCAGGCCCTGGAGCAGACCCATAACGAGATCCTCCAACTTGCCAGCACCCCTCCGCCCCCGGGTGACCGAAGGGCAGGAGGGCGGGGGCTGAAGTGCAGCCAAAATCACAACAGAGGGTTTTTCAAGTAACTGGAAAGGAAGTGAAAGCCCACAGCCAATATACTCATGGCCCATGGACTCCACAGTGACACAAAATAAGCTGTTTGGGACTCCATGAACCACTATCATCTGTGGTTACAGGGGGGCTGCTGTATTCAACACTCTCCGCCTACATCCCCAATGGGAAAGACGGAGAACTCCCACATAGACAGCCCTCCAAGTGGGTGATAACCACACGAGGGTGTGTCCAGGCGGTGGAAATAGGAGTTAATGTGGATGGTGTGCAGCATCCTCATGGGGCAAAAACACATGCAACACATATTCCAGACATGGCTCAGGTTGTGGGGCACAAGCTCCCAAGGGAAGAACGGGATCCTGGGGCCCATGTGAAATTCTGTCTGGGCAGGGGCACGGGGCAGACGGATCCCACAGTATCCTCCACAATCCCGGTGCACGACACTGGGTCCCAAGCATCACTGTTTCCAGGCCATGGGGGGCATTGGCCACGAGCTGGACGTCTACCGCTGCCCTGCTGGCCAATTCCTGCAGCAACATCCAGGCCAGGCCCTCCCTCACCCAGCACCCAGCACAGGGCCTGCCGCCTAGCGCGTCCCTGACTCTGGTCACCCCTGTGGGCACGGCTCACCCCTCTGCCAGCCACTCAAAGCCATGATGGTAGAGATATGGGTTCCTGACCAGCAGCTCTCCAACAATAGCCAGTGCTCCTGATGGCCTGGCACAAGTCAACCATGTTGCAGACATTGATCAGGTCCTGGTGGGAGACAGGCAGCATCCTGACGGAGACCTGAAGACCAACATAGTCTACGAAAGGGAGCCACATGTTATAATTGAGGTCCCACACTTGGCAGAAGACATATGTTGCCAGGGCACACCCTCTGGAAGGGGGTTTGATGCAAAGGTTTTTCTGCAGGGTCTGAAGGTGGAAATTTGCCACCTGAGTGCAGAGGCACACCAGCGAACCTCTGCCATGACCATCTTCTTGTCCCAGCAGAAATGAACCAATGTTCTCTGGGCTTTTGTGACAAAACCAGGAGGAGGGACCAAAGGGACCAGCTCGAACCACAACATGGAGGCCACCAGCTGGTTTCTGGCCAGCGCTCTGCTCCTGTAAGAACAGCACTCCGTGCGGGTCCTGTCCATCAGCCCAGGCAAGCTGAGGCTTAACCTCAGTTCCTGCCTATTCTCACCACCTCCATTCCGCCTCCCCCCCACCCCACCCAAAACTAGGATCCCTCAGCCAGGCTAAGGTAGACCCCCAGATAGAGGAGGTGGGTGGTGCTCAAGCTAAATGCCTGTATCTCCTCCAGCAAGGAATCTACCCTCCCCAGGCAGACTGGGAGCCCAAAACATCTAGTCCTGGAGGAACAGACAACTGAGTACACCGCCTGGGACTCACACATCTCCCCAAGTCAGCCAGCTTGGTGAACGTGAGGAATATGTCGTTGGCAAGAGGCAGAGGACATGTTCCATGCACAGCTGGCCAGGCATGGAGCAGGACTGTGATGCACTTCTCTCCCAAAGTGCAGGGACCTGTTAACTTTAATTGGACAGGTTCTGCAGCGGCGTACAGAGATCAGATCCCAAACGTTAACTCTGATTTCTCTCCACAGATGCTGCCAGACCTGCTGAGCTTTTCCAGCAATTTCTGTTTTCCTTCCTGATTTCCAGCATCCGCAATTCTTTCATTTTTTTAAAAAATATTTTGTTTGTTGTTTAATTTGTTACATGGAAGATACCAAAACAAAATGAGGTCAGTTCCTGAGGGGTCTTCGGGGTGTGGGGGTGGTGTCCCTATCTCTATCCCAGCTGCTCCAGGGAACCAGCTGATTTAGAAACAAACCAACCAGCTTGGACCTTGGTTGATTTGGTGGTGGATCTTCAAGAAAAGAAGAGCTGTGTTCCTCACTCTCTGCAGACATGCACGGTCTGGTTTAAAGACTTGCTCCTGGGCCTGGATAAGGTAGCCATCAAAAAGGTCCAGATAGCAGGCCATGAAGGGATTGTAATTCCTAACCACCCGCCTCTCTTCCCTGACTACAATCACGCCTGGGTTTCATTGAAGGAGGTGTATGTGCTATCCCCCAGTATTCTTGAAGCTTTTAGAGGTTACCATCACAGGCTGGAATGCATGATCTCCCTCTCCAATACTATTTTATTTAATTTCTTCCTTGGTTTCCCCACTTTTTTGCTTGTTGTTATTATTAGACTGCCCCAGATAGGCAGTGTTCATTATTTGGTTCATTCTGTAATTTTATTGATTTGGGTGGTGGGTAAAAGAGAAAAAAAGAGATGGGTTCATAACTCCCTTTCCAATGCTGTTTTAGCTTCGTCCCCTCTCTTGTTTTCCTTACCTTTTGGTGAAAGTGTTTGTAATTTGTTGTTTGGATGATCAGATAAATTGGTGGCGTATAGAGTCATAGTGTCAAACAGCATGGAAACAGAGCCTTTGGTTCAACCCATCCATGCCGACCAGATACCCTAAATTAATCTAGCCCCATTTGCCAACATTTGACCCATATCCCTCTAAACCCTTTTTATTCATTTACCCATCTAGATGCCTTTTAAATGTTGTAATTGTACCAGCCTCCACCACTTCCTCTGGCAGCTTGTTCCACAAATGCACCACCCACTGTGTGAAAAAGTTACCCCTTGGGTCCCTTTTATATATTTCCTCTCTCACCTTAAACCTTTGGCCTCTAGTTTTGGACTCCCTCACTCTGGGAGAAAAGACCTTGCCTGTTCACCCTATCCATGTCCCTCATGATTTTATAAACCTCTATAAGGTCACCCCTCAGCCTCTGACACTCCAGGGAAAATAGCCCCAGCCTATTCAGCCTCTCCCTGTAGCTCAAACCCTCCAAACCTGGCAACATCCTTGTAAATCTTTTCTGAACCCTTTCAAGTTTCACAACATCCTTCCTATAACAGGGAGACCAGAATTGAATGCAATATTCCGAAAGTGGCCTCACCAATATCCTGTACGGCCACAACATGACCTCCCAACTCCTATACTTAATGCACTGACCAATAAAGGCAGGCATATCAAACACCTTCTTCACTATCCTGTCCACGTGTGACTTCACTTTCAAGGAACTATGTACCTGCACCCCAAGATCGCTTGGTGGTTTAACATCAAAGTGAGCGAGTGACTCCATATTGAAGACACCCTCAAGACCTTCCACCTCCCTCAGCAGCATCCATGTCACAGGTTATTGGTTCTCGAAGTTCCAGAGTGTGTTTCAGAATCGCCCAATTTGCTGATCAATGTCCAACATAGAGACAAGAGCTGGGTTCTTCCCCAGTGGAAGGGGGGGGGGGCGGAGTTGAAGGGGTGATTGGGTGGTGGGGGAGGTGTGGTTGAGTGTTGGGGTTAGGGGGCAGTGGTTGGGTAGTTGTGGATTTTGGAGAGAAAGGACTCATATGGGAGAGGTGAAAACTGATGGGGCTGATGCCATTGGTTGGGTGGGGGTGATGTCACTCTGCCATCTTGGATTGGGTGGTGATTCCAAAACTGGGCTCAATTTTACTGGAAAGTGTCGGTTTTGATTTCATTAGAGGGTCTCTCTCTCTCGCTCTCTCTCTGTTTCTCTCTCCCTCTGTCTCTCTCTCTCTCTCTTTCTCAAGGCTAGTAAGATTTTTCACACTCATTATCCTTGCACCACTCCCTGTTCACTCTATCTTCCCTCTCGATCAGGGTGTAAGGAGTTGCCAATCCTTTTCCAGGATTCCTGGGCACTGTTTTTCGGGCCCAGCATTGTGCCAGGTTGTGCTGTTAGGCAGGAGTTACCTTTCCGTGCCCCTCACTGTGGCTGGTGAGTTAAAAAGGAACAAATCTGAGGGCATCGGGGTAGCCCCTCAGACCCTTCATTACAAATGCAAAAGGGCATTATTGCCTGTATGAGCTACACCCCAGAGTTACCTGTCCTTACAGTCCTCCCATCTTAGATCACAGTCTAAGGAGGAAGGATGCTCTGGGTCATGTTTGTGAGCGGACTATAGGGATACTGCAGAGTGCTCACCCAGCCTGCAAGTCATCTTCATAGAGGAGACCGTATTGTGAACACAAATACAGTAATTGATACTGTCCCTCCACACATCCCACCCCACTGCTCAACCTCGTCTTCAGTATGAATACTACCTTCTCCTCACTGCTAACACGCACTGGACTCGAAACATTAACTCTGTTTTCTTCCCACAAATGCTGCCAGGCCTACTGAGTTTCACCAGCAATTTCTGTGTTGGTTTCAGATCTCCAGCATCCACAGTTCTTTGTTTTATTATAGAGGACCTGGGGAATATCTTTAAAACTGTCTGTACTCCAGCTACAATGTCTCCTGTTTCTGAGTTACTCTTTAATCTAATTGTATTTGATGATGTTGCTTTGTAGGCATCATGATTTGCCCTCAATAAATATTTTCTCCTTTATGCTGCTTGGCCTGCTGTGTTCATCCAGCTCTACACCTTGTTATCTCAGATTTTCCAGCATCTGCAGTTCCTACTATTTCACAGCATCATAGGCTCATTGAGGTCTGCAGCATAAAAAAAGGCTCTTCTGCCCATTGCATCTGTGACGGGTCAAAAACAACCACCTAACTATTCTTATCCCATTATCCAGCATGAGGCCCATAGCCTTGTGTGCCTTGGCACCGCAAGTACACATCTAAATACTTCTTCAGTGTGATGAGGGTTTCTGTCTCTCCCACCCTTAAAGGCAGTGAGTTCCAGGCTCCCAGCAGCTTCTGCTAACTCTCAAAGTTTTGCATTTGTGAAAGATTTCAAATACTCCGCTGTCACACCTTCCACTGCCAGAATACTCACAGCAACATTAAACCCATTGCTGAAACCCCTGCAATAAACTTCACTTCAACACACTCACTTCACGCCCAGCTCCTCCAGGTACACATTTCTCTCAAACAATCACGTATGAATAACAGATCCGTAAGTAAATAATAAATGCAGAAAGTGGTTCCAAGCTGGTGAGTGGAGGTCAGTTAGCTCAGTTACCTCCACTCTTTCCAGCACTGAATGCTTGGAGGGTGTTAAGACCAGGTATCCAAGAGTGGGAACGTTCAATAGAGTTAATTAGGAGAATACAAGTGGGTAAATGCTATTGTTAGACTATTAATCCAGAGCCCCACGTGGTGAACAAGTTGAGCGAGTGAGCAACTGCATGGTAAATGCAGCATAATGTTCGTACATGTGAAGTTACCAACTTTGGTAGCAAGAACAGGAGGCAGATTGTTATCTAAATGTTGATAGATTGGGAGAGAGGGAGGTGCACTGAGAGCTGGGCATCCTTGTACACCAGTCGCTGAGAGTAAGCATGCAGGTGCAGCAGGCGGTGAAGAAGGCATATGGGCTGTTGACCTTCATTGCGAGAGGATTCGAGTACAGGAGCAAGGATGTCTTGCTACAATTGTATAGGGCCTTGGTGAGACCACACCTGGAATACTATGTGCCGTTTTGGTCTCCTTATCTGAAGAAGGATGTTGTGGCGATGGAAGGAGTTCAGCGAAGGTTTACCAAACTGATTCCTGGGAGGGCAGGGGTGATGTATCAGGAGAGGTTGAATCCAGTTAGATTACATTTGGTGGAGAAAGGATGTTCCCAATGATGGGGAAGTCTAGATCCAGGGAGTCACAGTCTAAGGATATGGGATAGGTTGTTTAGGACTGAGCTGAGGAGAAATGTCTTCACCCAGGCAGTGGGGAGCCTGAGGAATTCTCTACCACAGAAAGCGGCTGAGGCCAAAACATTGAATGCTTTCAAGAAGGAGGTAGATGTAGCTCTTGGATCTGAAGGGATCAAAGGATATGGAGAGATAGCAGAAACAGGGGACTGAGTTGGATAGTCAGCCATGATCATATTGAGTGACAGGACAGGCTAGAAGGGCCAAATAGCCTACCCCTGCTCTGCTATTCCATGTATTTATGCTCCACAGCAAATGGTAAAATTTGAATTCAATAAAATTCTGGAATTAAGAATCTACCGATGACATGAAACCGTTGTTGATTGATATAGAGAGCCATCTGAGTCACTAATGTCCTTTAGGGAGGAAAATCTGCCATCTTTACCTGATCTAGCCTACATGTGACTCCATACCAACAACAATGTGGTTGGTCTTTTTAACTGTCCTCTGGTCAGTTAGGGGTGAGCAATGAGGGCTGGCCTGGCCAGTGACACCGACATTTTGTCAATAAATAAATGGTAAAATGTAAAACAGGTTTCCACCTACTGGAGGCTATTAATGTCAGCTGCAGAGATAGCTGAGCACAGCTGAGGAAAATGTAGCTATGAGAGCACCACTTCAAAGGGGACGGGAAGCAGATTTGGATAAACATATGGATGATAATGGAATAGTTTAGGTTAGATGGGCTTCAGGTTGGTTTCACAGGTCGGCGCAACATCGAGGGCCGAAGGGCCTGTACTGCGCTGTAATGTTCTATGTTCTATGCAAATGGAATCGGTGAAATGCTTGCATAGGAAGAACTGTCAGGGGCTGCAGAGAGGAAAGCAGGCACGATTGCAGCAAATTGGAGCGATCTGTATGAGAGCAGCTACATTTGGTCAGGGTGATGCATTTGCTAACTGCGGGGGAGGGGGAAAGGCTGGGGCCTGGTTCACTGCCTCCAATGAGTTGTTTAAGTTCAGAAAACCACAACTGACCTCAATTCTTACAGCGCACATGCAGAGTAACCTAGAAAACACCCAGCAACATGTACACACTAGCCTAGCTGCTTCAATTAATTACTCATACTGAAAATATGAGCAAAATCTTTTCAAGCTGTCCTCATTTCGTCAAATCCTGTTTGAAACCACATTGTATCACTCTGTCCATCGCTACTATCACCAAAGATCCTCAGACAGCACCTTCCAAACCCACGATCACTTCCATCTAGAAGGACAAGGGCAGCAGATACATGGGAACACCATCCCCTGCAAGTTCCACTCCGAACCACTCCCCATCCTGACTGGGAAATATATCGCCGTTCCTTCACTGTCACTGGGACAAAATCCTGGAATTCCCTCCCTAAGGGCATTGTGGGTCAACCCACAGCACATGGACTACAGCGGTTCAAGAAGGCAACTCACCCCCACCTTCTCAAGGGGCAACTAGGGACGGGCAATAAATGCTGGACCAGCCAGCGACGCTCACATCCCACAAATGAATAGGAAAAAAAAACCCTCCCTCACTCGCCCTCTTGCACTTAGCAGCCTCTGCCCATTTCTCTCCCTCTCATTTTCACACACGGCATGTAGTGTCACGAGCAAGTCTAGGACTGGTTATCCATTCCATATTGCCCATTGAACTGAGTGTCTCACTCAGGCCTTTTCACTGGGTAGTTAAGAGCCAGGCACATTGCTGTGGGTCTGGAGTCGGCATGTAGGCCAGACCGGGTAAAGGTGGCAGATTTCCCTCCCTAAAGGACATTGGATAATCTGATGGGTTTTTATGACAATTGACTGTGGCCACAATTAGGTTAGCTTTTAATTCCAGGTTTTTATTGAATTCAAAATTCACCGTGTGTTACAGGCTGTGGATCACTAGTCTCAATAACTTTACCCAACCACCATCTCTCGCCTCTCTGGCTGCCCCTCACTCTCGAAATGTTCTCCCTTTTTGACTTCCCTTCCTCTCCTTTTCAGTCTCTCTTTCTCTCTATGTTGAGTCTCTTCCTTCCCTCTTTCTCCTTCTCATTCTCTCTATTCCTCTGCTCCCTCTAATCCCTCATCCACCCCTTTCTCACCATCCCCTCCCCACACCCCCGCTTCCCCCCACCTCCCCCCTCCCCCCCACCTCCAACCTTCTCTCTTTTCGTGGCTCAGGGTAATTGTCACTTTACCTGTCCTGTGTGAGATTGCTGTGATCTGCAGGTTGGTTCTGGCTGAGTTTGGGATTGCCATTGACACAGCGTTGAAGAGACGTCTCCCCGTGCACGTGAGACCAGGCGACCCATATAAACCATCCTGGGCTCTATCTGAGAGTGTTGTATCAAACCACAACTCTGCCAACACAAAACACAAATCTTTCACTTGGAAATTCTTACTTCTCATTGACTGATGTCACTTTCATTAAATCATTGAACAGCAGTACCCAGTACCAAGAGTAGGCCATTCAACCCATCGATCTGTCCCTGTTATTCAGTAAGGCACTGGCTGATCCCATTACTCCTCATTGCTGGTTGTTGTCAGTAACCATTTACGTTGATCATGAGCCTGATGGCCGAACACTCAAGAGCAGGATGTTTGGAAAATTGACAATGAGAGGTCTTTTGGACGTTTGTAATCACACACCCTCTCTCTGTCTCTCTCTCTCTCTCTCACACACACACACACACACACACCCTCTCTCTGTCTCTCTCTCTCTCTCTCTCACACACACACACACACACAC
>NC_063334.1:125722239-125722934 GCF_021869965.1 Rhincodon typus
GAGCCTCTCTGCTCCTATGATGCTGCTTGACCTGCTGTGTTCATCCAGCCCTGCACCTTGTTGTCTCGGATTCTCCAGCATCTGCAGTTCCTACTATCTCTCCAAGCCTGGATATTGCCCAGATCTTGTTGCATGTGAACGTGGACTGCTTCAGTATCTGAGGAGTCGCGAATGGTGCTGAACATTGTGTAATCATCGGTGAACATCCCCACTTCTGACCTTATGATGGAGGGAAGGTCATTGATGTCACACCAAATAGCATTTGCAATATGCTATTTAATAGGGTGTTCAGAGGGCACTGTATTTGGCAAGGTGTTCGAAGAGGGCAGTAGTTTACAGCCTGTTTGCTGGGGTCAGTATTTATTGAGTCATAGAGTTGTACTTCATGGAAACAGACCCTTAGGTCCAACCCATCCATGCTGACCAGATATCCCATACAAATCTAGCCCCATTTGCCAGCATTTGACCCATGTCCCTCTAAACCCTTCCTATTCATATACCCATCCAGATGCCTTTTAAATGTTGTAATTGTACCAGCCTCCACCACTTCCTCTGGCAACTCATTCCACACACGCACCACCCCCTGCGTAAAAACATTGCCCCTCAGGTCCAATGGAGTGTTCAGTGGAGACAGTATTTGGCAGGGTATTCATGGGAACAGTATTTGGCAGGGTGTTCATGGGGACAATATTTGG
>NC_063334.1:125722944-125745284 GCF_021869965.1 Rhincodon typus
AGTATTTGGCAGGGTGTTCATGGGGACAGTATTTGGCAGGGTGTTCAGAGGAGACATTATTTGGCAGGGAGTTCAGAGAACACAGTATGGACTAATAGTTGTAGGCAGACATTTCACTGAAACAGTTTTGTACAAAGGAGGAAGAGCTGACCTAGAAAGGAAGCACCTGTTGGAGTGAATGGGAAGTATTTGTGAAACAATTGCAGCATCAAGTCAATATTCGAGAATACGGTTTCACCCTGCTATAAGTTGGCGAAAACAAATACAGTGCCTTGGCTGGTATTTTTGGAGCAGGTTTGAGGGTTTGTCTTTCTGGGCCAATTGTGAGTTTGGATCTGAATCTCCCGTTCCATGGTAACCTTTCTCCTGGTTTACACCCTCATCATCATTCATCCTGACTGGGGAGGGACATCGAAGGTCAGCTCAATATTTAACTCCTGCCGAGACCCATTTGGGCCTGTAACACACAACTGTCCCCTCAATCCCTACTGACCCCTCACTAACCTCCATCACCGTCCTGTACCTCAGAAATCCCTCCACTGATGTCCATCTGTTCCCACTGACTCCACCTGACCTGCATCAGCACCTCTGACCCCTGCTGACCCCTACCCACACACATCTCCCTCTCAGCCACAGCCCACCTGGCCATTCAGTAACCATTCCTCCAGCTCTACACCGATCTGCAGAGTCTCACTGTTCTACGCCAACACCCTATACTCCCCCACCATCCCGTCCTACAACTCACACCCACTCAGTGTGAGCTCCATGATGTCCCAGCCTTTGATGTTGATGGTCAGCCTTCACAGGTCTGACCCCAGCTTCACTGGGGCCTCTCCATTAGCCTAGACCCAATCTTACTGGGTGCTCTCCGTGAGCCCTGAAACATTTTCCCATTTTTGCTGCACCTCATAACAGGATCTGCAACTGTCCTGACTAAGACAGAAGATAGTGGATTCTTTGATAATAAGGTGTAGAGCTGGATGAACACAGCAGGCCAAGCAGCATCAGAGGAGCAGGAAGCCTGATGTTTCGGGCCTAGACCCTTCTTCAGTGGATTCTTTGATGGCTCTAGAATTAAATCAGATCCCTGAGGTCAAAGCTGTGTGAATCCACTAGAGTTTTGAAGAATTAACCCCCTGAGTTCATGCCCGTTCCCCCATTCCCATCTCAACATCCACCCCATCCTCAAATCTCCTCCTCCCAATCCACCCTACATCCCCATTCATGCCCACATCCCCAGTCCCAATCCCAACTCCCATTCCCACTCCTAAATCTCCCCAATTTCCAACCACTCCCAGCCCCAGCGCCAAACCCCAGCTCGGCCTTCCCATACCCCATCTATCTCCAGCTCCTCCTCTTGGTTTGGTTCCATTACAGAGGTTGAGAAATTTCCCAAAACCTTGTCTCTGACCCTCAGCCTCTTGCTGTTTGCAGAAAGACTCTCAGTTTTGGATCTTGCTGCTTCTGCCTTGGAACGGGAACTGGTTGTTTTGTTGAGAGCTGAAGGATGGATGAGCAACAGGCATTGTTTTTCTTATTTAACTGAGCGTAAACCACAGCTACACTTCCCGAGACAGAAAGAACAGATCAGGGCAAAAAGCAGGAGAGCCAATGTTCCCCCATACCCCTTCACAACCAGCTCTCTCCCTGGCCCTTGACCCCCACTGCATGGCCCTAGAAATTTTGGATGTGTTGGTGGTCACCTTTTCAGATTCTATAGACCATGGAACATTTCCTATGTTTACCTAAAAATATTAATTGTTTTAATTTAAGAGATTGAAAAAGGGATGGAGAGGGAAAATAGGGAATTATAGACCAGTGAGTCTGACATTGGTAGTGGGAAAATGCTAGAGTCCATTATACAAGATTTAATAGCACCGCACTTGGAAAACAGTGGCAGGATTGGACAGAGACAGCGTGGATTTATGAAAAGGAAATCATTCTTGACAAATTTACTGGAATTCTTTGATGATGTAACCTGTAGAGTTATTGATCCACTGGACATGGATTACTTAGCTTTCTCAGAAGGCGTTTGAAAAGTCCCGCATAAAAGATTATCATGTAAACTTAAAGATTGGGGTGGTGTATTGGCATGGACAGTAAGATGGTTGGCAGACAGGAAACAAAGGGTAGGTATAAATGGGTCATTTTCTAAGAAGCAGTCGGTACACAGGGATCAGTGCAAGGACCCTAGCTATTCATATGGTATATTAATTATTTTGATGAGGGAATGAAATGTAATATTTCCAAATTTGCAGATGATACAAATTTGGGCAGGTGGATGAGCTGTAAGGGTGATGCAGAGATGTTTAGGTGTCATTTCGACAAGTTGAGTGAGTGAGCAAATGCATGGTAAATGCAGCATAATGTTCGTACATATGAAGTTACCAACTTTGGTAGCAAGAACAGGAGGCAGATTGTTATCTAAATGTTGATAGATTGGGAGAGAGGGAGGTGCACTGAGAGCTGGGCATCCTTGTACACCAGTCGCTGAGAGTAAGCATGCAGGTGCAGCAGGCGGTGAAGAAGGCGTATGGACTGTTGACCTTCATTGCGAGAGGATTCGAGTACAGGAGCAAGGATGTCTTGCTACAATTGTATAGGGCCTTGGTGAGACCACACCTGGAATACTATGTGCCGTTTTGGTCTCCTTGTTTGAAGAAGGACATTCTAGCTATGGAGGAATATAACAGAGGTATAAAAGATTGATTCCTGGGATGGCAGGACTGACATATGAAGAGAGCCTTGATTGGTTAGGAATAGATTCACTGCAGCTTAAAAGCATGACGGGAAATCTCATAGAAACTTATAAAAGTCTAACAGAACTACACTGGAAAGATGTTTCTGATGATGGGGAAGTCCAGAACAAGGGGTTCACAGTCGAAGGATACAGGGTTTAGGGCTTTTTGGGATTTTTAGGACTGAGCTGAGGAGAAATGTCTTCACTCAGAGGGTGGGGAGCCTGAGGAATTCTTTGCCATAGAAAGCAGTGAGGCTAAAACATTGAATGTTTTCAAGAAGGAGTTAGATGTAGTTCTTTAGGCTAAAGGGGTCAAAGGTTATGGGGAGAAAGCAGGAACAGGTTATTGAGTTGGATGACCAGCCATGGTCGTATTGAATGGTGGAGCAGGCTTGAAGGGCCGACTGGCCCACTCTTGCTCCTATGTTTCTATTTCCCACGTTCCCCCCCACCTTCCCTTAACCCAACTGCACCGCATCTCCTCTTATTCACTTCTAGAACGTTCTTATCCACGTAGTCATAATCAGACTAGCCCATGCAGTGCTTTATCATCATGCAATGGTCCCTCGGATGACCCCAGGATCTATCCTTGACCCCGTCTCCTGTTTCTCATTTAGACCCTGTCCCTTGGCAGCATCAGCCCACAATGTGCTTGAATACTGACAGCTGCCAGTTCAAGCACCCCACCATCTCTCCTCTTATTTCTCCCACATCCTGTACTGAATCCACAGGAATGGCCCTCCAGTTAAATAGCATGAAGACTGAAGCCGTTGTTTTCCTCGTGGTTTTACCAACTCTGTCCATCTCCCTGACAATGCTCAGGGATGAAGTCAATCAGCTTGCTACACTGGTGCCATGAACTTCCAGCCTCACATTCGTGCAATCTCCAAAATTCTCTATTCCGAGCCATCGCCTAGCCTCTCCCCAGCTAAGCTGACCAGTTGCTGCAGCCTTCATTCACCCGTGTCCCCTTGCCAGCACTTGGACTCATGTCCACATTCCACCATCCACAACCTGAGGTCAACCTGCACAATCCTGTCTTAAATTCACTAGAAGGCAAATGGACTGGCATTTATTTCAAAAGGAATGGAGAATAAAAGCAGGGAAGTGTCGCTAAAACTATACAAGGCACTAGTCAAGGCACAGCTAGAATACTGTGAGCAGTTTTGGGTCCCTTATCTAAGGAAAGATAGACTGGATTTGAAGGCAGTCCACAGAAGGTTCACTTGGCTGAACCTTCACTTGGCTGCTTTGAGGTGTACAAGATCAGTCAGGTGTGTGAGTTTCATTCACTGTTTTATTGTTCTGAGCAGTTCGAAGCCCCAGTCAGCCCCTACACTCACTGACTTACACTGGCTCCCATTCAAACAACACAGCACCTTTAAAACCCTTCTCCTTGTCTTCATCCTGAGTGGCCTGGTCTACTCAGGACTCCACACCCGCAGCAACGTGCTTGCCTTGTAACTGCACTTGGGAACAGAGGCGCAGTTGTAGTATGGCGCACTGACCTCTACATCGCCAAGACCAGACGCCAGCTCTCCGACACCTCCTCCTACCGCCCCCTTGATCATGATCCCACCGCCAAGCACAAAACCATCATCTCCCAAACCATCCACAACCTCATCACTTCAGGTGACCTCCCACTCACAGCCTCCAATCTCATCGTTCCCCAACCCCGCACTGCCCGCTTCTATCTCCTTCCCAAAATCCACAAACCTGAATGCCCTGGTCGACCCATTGTCTCCGCCTGTTCCTGCCCCATCGAACTTATCTCCAACTATCTGGACTCCATTTTCTCCCCCTTGGTCCAGGAACTCCCTACCTACGTCTGTGACACCACCCACGCCCTCCACCTCCTCCAGAACTTCCAATTCCCCGGTCCCCAACACCTCATCTTTACCATGGACGTCCAGTCCCGATACACCTGCATTCCCCATGCAGATGGCCTTAAGGCCCTCCGCTTCTTCCTGTCCCGCAGGCCCGACCAGTCCCCCTCCAGTGACACCCTCATCCGCTTAGCCGAACTCGTCCTCACCCTCAATAACTTCTCTTTCAATTCCTCCCACTTCCTACAGACAAAGGGGGTGGCCATGGGTACCCGCATGGGCCCAAGCTACGCCTGCCTCTTTGTAGATTACGTGGAACAATCCTTCTTCCGTAGCTACACTGGTCCTATCCCCCACCTCTTCCTCCGTTACATCGATGACTGTATCGGCGCCGCCTCATGCTCCCACGAGGACCTCGAACAGTTCATCCACTTCACTAACACCTTCTACCCCAACCTTAAGTTCACCTGGACCATCTCTAATACCTCCCTCTCCTTCCTGGACCTCTCTGTCTCCATCTCTGGCAACCACCTAGAAACCGATATCCATTTCAAGCCCACCGACTCCCACAGCTACCTAGAATACTCCTCCTCCCACCCACCTTCCTGCAAAAATTCTATCCCCTATTCTCAAGTCCTCTGCCTCAGCCGCATCTGCTCCCAGGATGAGGCATTCCACTCCCAAACATCTCACATGTCCTCGTTTTTCAAGGACCGCAACTTCCCCCCCTCAGTGGTTGAAAACGCCCTTGACTGCGTCTCCCGCATTTACCGCAACTCATCCCTCACACCCCCTCCCCGCAATAACAACCAAAACAGAATCCCCCTTGTCCTCACGTACCACCCCACCAACCTCCGGATCCAACGCATCATCCTCCGACACTTCCGCCATCTGCAATCTGACCCCACCACCAAAGACATCTATCCCTCCCCACCCTTATCTGCTTTCCGGAGGGACCACTCTCTCCGTGACTCCCTTGTCCGCTCCACACTCCCCTCCAGCCCCACCACACCCAGCATTTCTCCCTGAAACCGCAGGAAGTGCTACACCTGCCCCTATACCTCCCCCCTCACCCCCATCCCAGGCCCCAAGAAGACTTTCCACATCAAGCAGATGTTCACCTGCACATCTGCTAATGTGGTATACTGCATCCGCTGTACCCGGTGTGGCTTCCTCTACATCGGGGAAACCAAGCGGAGGCTTGGGGACCGCTTTGCGGAACACCTACGCTCGGTTCGCAATAAACAACTGCACCTCCCAGTCGCGAACCATTTCAACTCCCCCTCCCACTTCTTAGACGACATGTCCATCCTGGGCCTCCTGCAGTGCCACAACGATGCCACCCGAAGGTTGCAGGAACAGCATCTCATATTCCGCTTGGGAACACTGCAGCCCAATGGTACCAATGTGGACTTCACAAGCTTCAAAATCTCCCCTCCCCCTACCGCATCCCAAAACCAGCCCAGCTCGTCCCCGCATCCCTAACCTGTTCTTCCTCCCACCTATCCCCTCCTCCCACCTCAAGCCGCACCCCCATCTCCTACCCACTAACCTCATCCCGCCCCCTTGACCTGTCCGTCTTCCCTGGACTGACCTATGTCCTCCCTACCTCCCCACCTACACTCACCTTTACTGGCTCCATCCCCGCCTCTTTGACCTGTCTGTTTCCTCTCCACCTATCTTCTCCTCTATCCATCTTCTATCCGCCTCCCCCTCTCTCCCTATTTATTTCAGAACCCCCTTCCCCTCCCCCATTTCTGAAGAAGGGTCTAGGCCCGAAACGTCAGCTTTCCTGCTCCTATGATGCTGCTTGGCCTGCTGTGTTCATCCAGCTCTACACCTTGTTATCTTAGCTGAGCAACACACTTAGTTTTTTAAAAATTCTTTTGTGGGAGATGGGATCACTGACATTTTATTACCAGTCCCTAGTTGCCCTTTGAGAAGGTGGGGGTGAGCTGCCTTCTTGAACCACTGCAGTCCATGTGCTGTGGGTTGACCCCCAATGCCCTTAGGGAGGGAATTCCAGGATTTTGACCCAGAAGAAATATGAAGAAACAAAGATATATTTCCTGCAGGAACGGTGATATATTTCCAAGTCAGGATGGTGACAGGCTTGGAGGGGAACTTGCAGGGGGGTGGTGTTCTCATGTATCTGCTAAAAGCGCAACAGTGACACCCACATCCCATCACAGCTCAAAGTGAGTAAACACTCACCATGACTGGGCCCCTCACTACCTCTGTACTCCTCGTCCAGTCTCTCAGACATCCCCAATTCCCATCGTCCCACCATTGGCAGCTGTGCCTTTAGCTGCCCAGGTCCTGAGCTCTGGAATACTGCCCTAAATCTTTCCCCTCTCTACCTCATCTACAGCCTTGTACAGTGGCTCAATGTCAAACCTGGTTGGAGAATACTCCTTTTACACATCCCGCAATGTTTCATTCTGTTACTTGATTAATGACATTTGTTCTTGATTAGTAAAGAGATTGAAGGTTACAGGGAGAAGGTAGGAGAATGGGGCTGACAAATATATCACCCAAACGTATCCAACAAATGGAGCAGACTTAATGGGCTGCATGGCCTGTATCTTATGGTCTGATGGTTACAGTGCCATTTACAAATAAGTTGGTGCTCAGAGAGAGAAAGAAAAGACAGAGGGGAGCAGTATGAAGCTTCCATGAAAATCTCTTGCAGCAATTTGTTGCCTGTAGGAGACAGACTCCAGAGTTTCAATTGTTCATTTTCTGAGCAAGCCCGGTGTTGGAAGATTGTAGTTACAAAAACCTGCAGCAAGTTTCATTCGTGTCTGAGCCTCAATCCCAACAATTCCCAGGTTATCCCGAGAAAGTTCAGGAGGGATTCTCGGAATTGGGGGAGTGTTGGGGAATTAGTGCTAATGATCTGACAATATAACTGATCAATATATGTAGGATATCCCTTCACAGTAACAGCAAAGCTGACTGAACATCACCCTGCCATACATTGGGGAGGGGGAGAGAAAGCCAGGGATGGGGGAATGGGGGAAAGGGAAGGGGGGGGGAATGATGGAGTGGGAAAAGAGAGGGAGAGGGAAATAGGGGGAGAGGGAGAAAGACAGAGAGAGGGGGGAATAGGGGGAGAGGGAGAAAGACAGAGAGAGGGGGGAATAGGGGGAGAGGGAGAACAAGATGGGATGGAATGGAAAATGGGAGAGAGAGAGGGAGGGAGAGAGGAGGAATAGGGGACAAGGAGAAAGAATGGGAGGGAAGGGGAGAGAAAGAGAGAAGGGTCAGAGAGAGAGAGATAGACAGAGAAAGAAAGAGTAGGAGAAAGGAAGAGAGGGAGAAAGAGAAAAGGCAGAGGGGGTAAAGAGATTTAGAAGGAGGGAGCAAGGGAGTGAGGCACAGAGACTGTAGCTGGGAAAAGGAGGGAAGGTGGGGACTGCAGGCTTCCGCATTGAAGAGACACGGAACCTGTCCAGCCGCATTCCTCCTGCTGGTGAGAACAAGCAGTGGGGAATAGGGAGAGAGAGGGAGATGGATGGAGATAGGGAGGGAGAGAGAGGCAGGGAGGGAGAGAGAGGGGGAAGGAGGGAGAGACAGAGGGAGAGGGAGAGAGGGGGAGTTGGAGAGAGAGAGAGAAAGAGAGGGACCTGGAGAGAGAGAGGGAGACAGATAGAGAGTGAGAGAGACAGAAAGAGAGACAGACAGAGAGGGGGATGGATAAGGAGAGACAGTGAGAGACTGATTAAGTGAGAGAGAGAAAGTGAGAGAATATGTGGTGGGGAGAGAGAAAGAAAGAGAAAAGGGGAGAGAGAGAGAGAGAGAAAGCAGAGTGAGTCCTGTTATTCCTGATCTGACAGGGAATACAGGAGCAGGGTTATTGCAGGACAGAGTGATGTACAAATATAAGCATAAGTTTGACTTTGAGAACCAGAGGGGTTGTCACTGGGGCTGGCCGGGGGGGTGGGTGCGGGGGCAGTGTCTCCCCCACGCACCCCTCCCCAGCCCGCAGTGAGGAGCTCCACCCTGGCCCTGTGGCTCTCTGCCATGGTCTCTGCGGACCCCGGGATGCTGCTACCCCAGAGGATATACCTCCAGCTTGGCCTGGAAAGCCAAGGGCAGACAGTGGCCTGTCATGCTCAATGGGTAAGTCATCTTGGTTTGCAGGGCCGAGGAGCAATTCCCATGCCACACCCCTCCCCACCCAGCCCCTCCACCCCACTGAGGGAGCTCCTGTCCCTGTTACAGGCAGTGTAGCCTGTCCCCTGTGGGAGCTCCCGGCCCTGTTACAGGCGGTGTAGCCTGTCCCCTGTGGGAGCTTCCGTCCCTGTTACAGGCAGTGTAGCCTGCCCCCTGTGGGAGCTCCTGGCCCTGTTACAGGCAATGCAGCCTGTCCCCTGTGGGAGCTCCCGTCTCTGTTACAGGCGGTGTAGCCTGTCCCCTGTGGGAGCTCCCGTCCCTGTTTCAGGTGGTTTCGCCTGTCCCCTGTGGGAGCTCCCGGCCCTATTACAGGCGGTGTAGCCTGCCCCCTGTGGGAGCTCCCGGTCCTGTTACAAGCGGTGTAGCCTGTCCCCTATGGGAGCTCCCGGCCCTATTACAGGCGGTGTAGCTTGTCCCCTGTGAGAGCTCCTGGCCCTGTTACAGGCGGTGTAGCCTGTACCCTGTGGGAACTCCCATTCCTGTTACAGGCGATGCTGCCTGTCCCCTGTGGGAGCTCCCGTCCCTGTTACAGGCAATGCAGCCTGTCCCCTGTGAGAGCACCGGGCCCTGTTACAGGCAATGCAGCCTGTCCCCTGTGGGAGCTCCTGCCCCTGTTACAGGCGGTGTCGCCTGTCCCCTGTGGGAGCTCCTGCCCCTGTTACAGGCGATGCAGCCTGTCCCCTGTGGGAGCTCCTGCCCCTGTTACAGGCAATGCAGCCTGTCCCCTGTGGGAGCTCCTGTCCCTGTTACAGGCGGTGTCGCCTGTCCCCTGTGGGAGCTCCTGCCCCTGTTACAGGCGATGTAGCCTGTCCCCTGTGGGAGCTCCTGCCCCTGTTACAGGCGATGTAGCCTGTCCCCTGTGGGAACATGTATCGCTCTCATCCCTCCATCCTGTCAACGAAAAATTGTTTCTGGTGATTGATCTGAAACATTCCCCCTGGTTCCCCCCAAACCCCACACCATCCCAGTCCCGGTGAGAGTTTGCAGCAGTTTCTGACTGTATTACAAAATCGAGCCTTTGCAGGATTGTGCTGAGGTATTTTTGAAATGAAAGGGGCTGCCAGAAGTCTTTGTTTTCCCCAAACCGCCAGGGGTTGTAGGTGTCCCTGGCTGGGTCAGTGTTTACTGTCCCATCCCTAACTGCGTTTTGAACCGAATGGGTTTGCTTGAGCCCCTCAGCTTCCCGGGAGCACAGGCAGAACAGAGTGCAGTCTGAATACAATAAGGGAAGGCACTTAGGACCCTGTACTGATTCAGCGAGCTGCTCTGGCCAATGGAAACTGAGGGGGGCAGAGTTTAGTGTTGATTAGAATGTGAAAGGAGGTTTGAACCTGCCTGAGTCACACAGACTGAGAGAGCCAACGTGTCGTGTCAGAGAGAGAGAGAGGCTCGGACACCTTCCCAACACGGTCTGGGGAACTGGGAGGCAGAAGGGAGTGAGGTGCAGCCTCCAGCCGAGTTTGGAAATACTGTGAGCTCATTGCACACCCTGGACCGAGAGGAGAGGGACCGCAGCAATCTACAGACCCTGAATGAGCAGCAAGAAACCATGGCGACCAAGGTGTGCATCTCTCTGAGAGGAGTGCAATATTGCTTTAAAGAGTGAGTACCTGCCCATCCCTGCACCTCCTCAACCCTGCTCCGTCAAATCACCTTCCTCAAAACTTCGGCTTGAAACCTGGAGAGTTCGTACCTTCCCGAGGGTACCACCCCATCCATTGTGGGATTGTGTTAGACTCTGGCAGCACCGTCAAACAGGAGCTGGAATTTCCGAACAGTTTGTTCCCACGCCAGGGGAACTGGGACTGGATGTTGAAGAGGGAAGGTTGTGTTGGGCGAGACTGAGTGGTTTTTATTGACTGGTTTGGACACTGCAGACAGAGGGTGCACCTCTGACCATGAGTCTGCTCAATGACAGCGACAATGTCAACAGCAGCACGATTCTCAAAAGCTCCAAGTTCCCGGTCATCCCCACAGTCATGTTTGTCTTCGGGGTGGTAGGGAATCTGATTGCCATTGTGGTCCTCTGTAAATCTCGGAAGGAACAGAAGGAGACTACCTTCTACACCCTGGTGTGTGGGTTGGCAGTGACTGATCTGCTGGGGACCTGCCTGGTCAGCCCCATCACTATCATCACCTACATCAACGGGAACTGGCCAGGGGACAGTGCACTCTGTGAGTACGACTCCTTTGTCCTTCTCTTTTTTGGGACATCCGGCCTCAGCATCATCTGCGCCATGTCCATCGAGAGGTACCTAGCCATTAACCATGCTTACTTCTACAACCACTTTGTGGACAAGAAGCTGGCAGGTGTCACACTCTTTGCTATCTACCTGGCCAACACCCTCTTCTGTGCCCTGCCCAACTTTGGCCTGGGTAAGACCGTGCAGCAGTTCCCCAACACCTGGTGCTTCATTGACTGGCAGACGGAGGAACCCCTGCACGCTGTCTACTCCTACATGTATGCTGGCTTCAGCTCTTTCCTCATCCTGGTCACTGTCATCTGTAACGTGCTGGTGTGTGTCGCTCTGATCCACATGCACCGCCAGTTCATGCGACGGACCTCATTGGGCCATGACCTGCGGCTCAGGGAACTGCGACGTCGCAGGAGTTTCCGCCGCATGGCCGGCGCCGAGATCCAGATGGTCATCCTGCTGATCGCCACATCGGCCGTGGTGCTGGTCTGCTCTATCCCGCTGGTGGTAAGTGGTGGTGGAGGTGCCAGTAATGTCGCTGGCTCAGTCATCCAGAAACCCAGACCAGTCTCCTGGGGGACAAGGGTACAAATCCTATCGCAAATCAATAAAAATCTGGAATTAGTACAGAATTAGCCTAATGACTGTGCATGGTGGATTTGTTGTAAAAGCCCACCTGGTTCACTAATGCCCTGTAGGGAAGGAAACTGCCATCCTTGCCCAGTCTAGCCTACATGTGACTCCAGACCCACCGCAATGACTCTGAACTGCCCGCTGAAATGGCCTGGGTGAGGCACTCAGTTCAGGGGCAATCAGGAAGGGTAATAAATGTGAGCCCAGACAGTGATGCCCATATCCCATGAACAGATATAAAACAAATTCCATGTCAGTTCCCAGCAGGCCATTCATCCCATCCACTCTAGCCTGCCCTGTCCCGTCCCCCTGTCATCTCCTTCAGCTATCCGTCTCGGGACACTCTTCCCAGCCCTGTCTCTCCCTGGCACATTCTGTTACTCCCCTGCACCACTGCCCACGGAGTAAATTCCACCCACCCGCCTACTCTCCCTCCACAACTCTCTGTTCTCCTGTTTATTAGTGACTCATTCACATTGATAACCTTCTAGTCCTGCTCTCCCCGCTGTAAGTGGAAATGTCTTCTCTATATCTGGTCTATCAGAGCCATCCTGCAATCTCGATAGCTTTATCAGATGTGAGCTCTCATGAGACAGTTTTGAGATTTGTACCCATGACATGTTCAGAGGTGTAACAGTTTCCCCTGATGTCTTAAGTCTCCATTGCGGAAACAGCAGTAAATTACATTGCTCGTGACTTCTTGCTGTGGTCAGACAGTGTGACTTTGATTAGCACAGAGTCATGGTATGGAAAGAAACCATTCCGTTTGTCTAGTGCATTCTCGCTCTCTGGTCTGTCTCATCTCCACCGACCCCAGCTCTCACACTGTCCCTCATATATTTTATGTTTATCAGGTACAATCTGTTTTCTGACAGAGTGGACAATGCACTGTCAGCGTGGTGCCCACACACTGATAAAGGGCTATCAGATAATCACAGCACCCCAGAGACCAGTGCTGAATGAATTATCTATATACTCCCACACCCAGACCCCGTCCCTGCTCTTTCCCTGACAGCCCTGCAAATGGTCCCCTTCAAACATTTATTCAGTTCCTGTTTTTGACTGTCCCTGGTGAATCCGCTCCCACTGTCAGATCACTGTCTCCAATCGCAGTTCACATTGTCTCTACCTGTTGCTGATTGTTTTAAAATCAAACTCCCTAGTGAATATGTCAGCTAAATGATAAAAATAGGACATTCAGCCCATTGAAGAGATTCTGAGCAAGAGGAAGAGAATGTGTGTATCTATGTGAGCATGTGTTTGCATATCTTAGTGTGTGTTTATGAGAGGTGTGTGTGCGTGTATGTCTGTGTGCGTGTGCCTCTGTGTGTTTATGTGAAACTGTCTGCATGTGTATGAGTGTGAGTGAGACTGTGTGTGAGACTGCGTATAAGACAGTGTGATTATGTGTCTGTGTGTCTCTGAGAGTGACTGACTGTATGAGTGAGCGTAAATGTCTGATTTTTGTGTCTGAGTGTTTGTGAACATGTGTCTCTGAGTGAGTGAGTGTGTATGGGTGAGCGTGTGATTGTCTGAGTGTATATTTGTGTCTGTGAGTGTGTGTGAACATGTGTCTCTGAGTGAGTCAGTGTGTATGAGTGAGCGTGTGATTGTGGCTATGAGTGAGTGTGTAAGAATTAGTGTGTGGATGTGCGTGTATGAGTGAGTGTGTCTTCGAGCGAGTGTATGTGCGTGCAGAGAACGCTGGGTGTGTTGCAGGCTTGCTGTGTAGACCGTTACTGAGGGGGACACAGTTCAGACACAGTCACCACAGTGTTCTCTTTCTGACCAGAAATCTGCTCTCGATTCCCACAGCAGTAGCTCCTGCTCGACCGGGTGTAACCTGGGTTCATCAGAGTGACAGCTGGGAATCAAGGGGTTAACCTGCTGAGGACAGGACACAGATATTTTCTAATCAACCTGCTCAGTGATGCTGTGACACACCTCTGGAACAGGTGGGACTTAATCTCAGGCCTCCTGGCCCAGAGGTAGAGACACTTCCCGTGCGCTCCAGGAGCTGTAAAGAGCAGGTTGTAACCTGCACCGGATTAGTCCCTCCATTACAGACAGCCCAGGAGCGACTGGAATAATTGAAAGATTGCATTGGGTGGATCGAGAGGAAATATTTCTCTGGAATGGACTGGGGAACCAAGGGGGAGTCGAGGGGCAGGGGGAGTCGAGGGACAGGGACGGGCTCGGGGAGTCGAGGGGCAGGGAGTTTGATGGGGAGAGGGCTGCGGTAGTGCTGCAAAGCTACATGAAGTGTCAGCAGGGAGGAGGCCCCCAGCAATGACCTGACCAGAAGCCCCATAGATCCAGCACGTGGTCGGGGGCAACAGTACCACCCTCCCCCTCCCCACCCCAAAACTCCCCACCACCACACCCAGTAAAAGGGCAGGAGGTTGGGAGAGGATCACGTCAGGAAGGGGAGATTATTGAGTGGTCATCATTGGTGGGGCCGGTTGGGAGGTATCGTTTGTGTGCAGTGGGGGTGGGAGGCAGGGGTGGGGGTGGGGATGGGGGAGGGTCTGTGGGACATCGCCCATCATCCTGGGAACCTGTGGACAGATTGGGGGGGGTGTGGTTTAGGATATTTTACCACCCACCCCATTGACATTTTCGGGGCAGGGAGAGGTTCTGAATGGTTCCAGGCCGATGTCAGGAAACAGAGTGCAGCCAATCTGGAACGTTCTCCCAGAGGTGGCTGAGGCTAGGGCTACAGGGAGGTGGTCAGGGCGATTGTGGAGATTGCGGTTGGGTAACGTTTTGGGACAAGGAGAGAGACCAAGATCCAGCTGAATCATACAGTGTGGCAGGACTGAGAGGCCGAAAGGCCACTGCGTGTACCTGGGCTCCAGGATCCATCGGGATTGGGTCATACCTTCCCCGGTGTTGGTCTGTGGGATAACAGTCCCTCCCTGACCTGTCCGGGTGGGAAAGGTCACATAAATGGGGCATTCCCACCTGTCGACTGAAAGCTGTCTCCAGGGAGTGAACAGGACAGTCTGGGGAGTGTCTGGGGAGTGGCGAGCGTGTCTGGGGAGCTGCGAGCGTGTCTGGGGAGCGGCGAGCGTGTCTGGGGAGCGGCGAGCGTGTCTGGGGAGCGGGGAACGTGTCTGGGGAGCGGCAAGCGTGTCTGGGGAGCGGGGAGCGTGTCTGGGGAGCGGGGAGCGTGTCTGGGGAGTGGGGGCTGTGTTTGGGAGTGGGGAGCGTGTCTGGGGAGTGGCGAGCGTGTCTGGGGAGTGGCGAGTGTGTCTGGGGAGCATGTCTGGGGAGTGGCGAGCGTGTCTGGGGAGTGGGGAGCGTGTCTGGGGAGTGTGTTTGGGAGTGGAGAGTGTGTCTGGGGAGTGTGTTTGGGAGTGGGGAGTGTGTCTGGGGAGTGTGTCGTGTGTCTGGGGAGTGTGTCTGGGAGTGGGGAGGGTGTCTGGGGAGTGTGTCTGGGGAGTGGGGGCTGTGTCTGGGGAGTGGGGGCTGTGTCTGGGGAGTGGGGGGCTGTGTCTGGGGAGTGGGGAGTGTGTTTGGGAGTGGGGGATGTGTAGGAGGTAGACGAGGGAATCCTCGTCAAGATTCAGGGCAACGCCTGACAATTCTTCACTGCCAGGCATGTTGCCACAATCCGTGAGGGCAATGAGTTGTACCCGGATTCACATCCTGAAGGTCACAATTTGTAGGATATTTCCCACCTTGCCACACGTGACCAAATATTTGGGAGATCTTTTGCACTGATGTGCTCGGCTCTTCTGATGTTGAGGATGAGCCTCCTCCTTCAGTGAGTTAGTTAAGTGCCCACCACTGTTCACAGGCAAATATGACACGATTGTAGGGGAATCTCGGAAGTTGGACATAGGGAATAGTGGGAATAGATATTTGGCCATTCATGTCTGCTTCACTGTACAATAAGATTGTGACAGATCTGAACACACCTTAATCTGCACCTGAAACCCTTGTCAATAAAACCTGGCTTTGAATATATTCAGTGAGTGGACCTGCATTGCTGTCTGGGGGAGAGACTTCCATAAAACTCACAACCCTCAGAGAGGAATTCCCACATTTCATCTTTATATTTTTATTTGTTTGTAAACTGTGCCTCCTAATTCTAAGTTTTCTCCTAAGAGGAAACATCCTCTCAGCATCTACTCTGTAAAACTTTCTCAGAATTGTAATATGTTTCAATTCGATCACCTCTGAAATCCAAGAAGGGGTGAACCTGCTCATCCTTTCCTCATTAGACAAACCCCATCAATTCCAGGAATCAGCCTAATGAGCCTTCTCTGTCAGTATACCCCTCAAATAAGAAATCCAAAGCTGTATGTCATAATGAGTACAGTCTCATCAACGTCCTATACAAGATGCAAGACTTCTATAATTTTATACTTAATCCCTCTTTTGATAAAGACCAACATTCCATTTGCCCTCCTAATTACTTCCTGTAACTACATGCTAAAGTTCTCTGATACTTGTACGAAGACACCCAGATCCCTTTGTACTGCAGAGTTCTGCAATCTATCTCCCATTTAATTAATAATGTGCTTTTCTATTTTACTCAGTACCTCATGTTTCCTCACCTTATACCCCAGTCATTAAACATCTGCTCACTCACTCAACCTCTCAGAACCCCTTAGCAGACTCTTTATGTCCTCTTCACAGCTTGTGCTCCTACCTAGCTTTCTGTTATTAACAAATGTTGCTACAAAATACACTCAGTCCAGGTCTCCATGTCATGCTTCTGGATTGTAAATAGCTGTGGCCCCAGCACTGAGCCTCGTGGCTCTGCACTAGTTACAGCGTACCAACCTGAACATTTATCCAAACTCCCTAATTCATATTTGGTTAAGAAATGGTGAGACCAGGCCAAGGAGGAATTTGAAAACAAGGATTAGAATTCTCAAGTCAAGATATTACTTGACTGGGGGCCAATGTTGGCACAGGAGTTTGAGGGTATTGCAACTTGTTGCAATTTAAGATATGGGCAGTCAGGTTTTGATTGACCCAGAGTGAATGGAAAGGTGGAATGTGGGAGAATAGCTGGGAGAGGTTAGGAATACTTGAGTCGAGAGGTTACAAAGGCAGCACTGAGAGTTTCAGCAGCAGATCAGCTGAACAGGAATGGAGTCAGGTGACAATCCAGAGATGGGAAAAGACTGTATTAGTGATAGCACAAAATTGCAGTTTGGGAGCTTATCTCCGGGTTAAATGTGACACTAAGGTTGTGAATAGACTGTCATAAACTCCAACTGTTGTCAAGGACAGGAATGGAGTCAGTGCTGAACAAGCAAATTCCTTCTAATATTTAATTGGAAGGAAACTCTGCCTCTCTTGCCTGTACATGGTTTTCCAAAGGAATTATGTGGTGGTCACTGTTACAATTACAGTATCAGAGGATTATTTCACGATGATCAGATCAGCCCCTTGAATCTATTTTGCTTTCAGTTTGAGGATTGAAGGATCTGAAGTCTAGCCTCTCCTTTGCCTGCACATTCCTTGATAATGAACAAACATTGATCTCATTTTTCAAATCTCCGCAGCTTTGTGGAGGAGGAGTGAGTCCTGAATGTCCACTCCTTATTTGCAAACTTACTTCCATGGTGAAGCTGATTCCCCACCTTGCAGCTGACAGTTTATTTCCCCTTGTTGAATCCTTTCAACAGCCTGGTGTTCCCTGCCGTTGAAAGCAGGTTTTGAAAGGTTAAGACCTGGTATCCTTTGGATTCTCTGCAGTCTGAGCTTCCCCTATCACAGGATCTTCAATCGCCCTGCAAGCCCAGCTCTGTGATGAGCCTGGGATCAGTCAAAGCCCATTTAAACAGCCCATTTAAACAGCCCATTGTCCCAGCCGTGGAAGGTGGGGTAACATTGCCACCTTGTGTCTCTAACCTGGTACTGATCAGAGTCGCATTTACACCCTATTCACTCTTGTGGCTTTTGTTTCGCCTATCCTGACATCTGTCTCTCTCTCTCTCTCTCTCTCTCGAAGGTGAGGGTGTTTATTAACCAGCTGTACCGACCTGCTGTTACAAAGGACAACTCTAATCCTGATCTAATGGCGATTCGCATTGCATCAGTGAACCCCATCCTTGATCCATGGATCTATATCTTGCTCCGTAAAACTGTCCTCACCAAACTACTGGAAAAGATCAAGTGTCTATTCTGTAAGCTGGGTGGGCGAACCCCTCACACCAACAGCAGCTTCCAGCAACTGGGCCCTCGCCGTTCCTCAGCTACTTCCAGCCAATCTCCCTCCTTCATCTCCAAAGACTTGGTGAACGACAACACCTCACAAACTCTGCTCTATCACTTTGAGTTGACCGATGTGCTGCCGGGGTCCCTGGGAACGCGATCGAGTCTGAAGCAAGCAGCGTCCCAGCCTGAGATGCAGCAGGACAGTGGGGTCCTGCAGGGAGGGAGTCCCACACAGGAGAAGACATTAGTGGCCAGCACGGACACTGACAGCTCCTTTACCTTCACAAACGAGCAAACAGGAGTGGCTGAGAAATGTATATAAAACTGTGGCAGCGGTGCAGAAGGAACAACAACCAGGAGAATTTGTACACATTGGACCCAGGGGAATGGTATAAGCTGAACTGTACACAGCCCTGGAGAGTCTATTATCTAAACTGTATATTATTCAGAGGAATATGGACTGAAGTGTATGTGACCCAGAAGCATCTCAACTGAACTTCACACTTCCCCGGGGGTGGGGAGTGGCTGGTCTGAACTATACATTACCTGGGACATTAGTTTAGACAGAGCTGTGTGTCCATGGCTGTGTGTGCTACAGCTCACACTGGGGCCCAGTAAATATTGTGTTTGTGAGTTAGAGTTATCAGTAAGATGTGTGCTCCATTCTTCTCTGTGAGAAGATGACAGTGTAACCCGTGATGTGGTTTGTTTGTGTAACTGTGATGCTATTTCATTGAATTTATCAAATACAATTCCAACATCTTTCATTTGAGATTATTTGACAAAATGTCATTTCATGATTAGGAATTGAAGAATTAAAACCACAAATTCCGCTGAGAGGGACAGGACTGTACCCATCAAATACACCCAGGACAGGGACAGCACAGGTCCAGATACAGAGTAAAGCTTCCTCTACACTGTCCCCATCAAACAGTCCCAGGACAGGGACAGCACAGGGTTAGATACAGAGTAAAGCTCTCTCTACACTGTCCCCCATCAAACACTGCCAGGACAGGGACAGCACGGGGTTAGATACAGAGTAAAGCTCCCTCTACGCTGTCCCCCATCAAACACTCTCAGGAATAGGGACAGCACGGGGTTAGATACAGAGTAAAACTCCCTCTACACTGTCCCCCATCAAACACTCCCAGGGATAGGGACAGCACAGGGTTAGATACAAAATAAAGCTCCCTCTACACTGTCCCCCCCATCAAACACTCCAAAGTCAGGACACTTACCTTGATACGAAATAAGAGGTCCAACTTAAGGGAGTTGTGGCAGAGTGGGACCAACACTGGACGAATAATCGAGAATGTGAGGGGTGGGTGGGTGGGGGTGGGGGTGGCGGTGGCGGGTGGTGGGTGGTGGTGGTGGCGGTGGTGGGGGTGGTGGGTGGTGGCGGTGGTGGGTGGTGGGGGTGCCGTCCCACCATGGTGGAAGGTGACATTTGAATTCAATGAACAGTTAGTCCAACAGAGACCATGTAACCTCTGTCACACACCCCACCCACATCCCCCCACCCCCCACCCCCAACCCCCAACACCCAACCACCACCCCCACCCCCAACCCCGGTTCCCAGCTGTCCTTTTGGGGAAGGAATCTGGCATACCTGGTCTCACCTACAGAACAATGTGGTTGATTCAGTTAGTGATAGGCCCCCAAATGCTGCCTTAGACGGCCACTTCCACAGGACGAACACAAAGAAAACTCCCATTACATTGGTTGATGAGATTGTGCTGTGTGAGCCCCAGACCCAGCACCTGCCACACTCACTCCTGAGGGAAGAAAATTAAACAGAAATAAATTCAACATCAAGAATGCAGAGGAGATCGTAAAACAGGCCACTGCCAGGTCTAAGGACAGGTTATCAAAATAACTGGCACAGCCAGGAACGCCCACGTCCCACAAATGAATAACAAAGGTCTGAGCTAATGACAGAGGGGGGCAGAGTGTACATGGGGCTGTGGGAGGGGGATTAAATGGGGAGTAGGGTCAGTGATGTGGGGGGAGTGTACACGGGGCTGTGGGAGGGGGATTAAATGGGCGGATAGGGTCAGTGATGGGGGGCAGAGTGTACACGGGGCTGGGGGAGGGGGATTAAATGGGGGGTAGGGTCAGTGATGGGGGGAGAGTGTACATGGGGCTGTGGGAGGGGGATTAAATGGGTGGGGGATTAAATGGGTGGGATAGGGTCAGTAATCGAATATGGTCTGCTCTGAGGCATTCAATTCTTTCTCGTTCTATATTAGGGTTGAAGAAAAAGGAAGGTAAAAAGACTCGACAATAATTCACTCAGTGAATAATAACACAAACATTTATTCTGGATGTACTGTACAGTACAGTCAGATTGTGTAGATCATCCATTATCACTAAATATGAGACACTGTTCCAGGGGATCCGACGACTAACTGGAGAGTGTGAGCAGTGGGTCTGGAGGTCATATGTCCACTCAGAGTTGATCATTGTGGGCCAGGTTAATGTGTAGACAGAGAACGGGGGAAAAGCATTTATCACAAAACCCAAACCAGAAAGCTGACAGAGCAGGGCCAAGCTTTCAATCTCAGAAGGACATCACCACAAGGTATTAGTACCCTGCAGGATCACCACCAAGGGATCACAATCTTGGGAGATCCCCTCCCCAGTGACAGTCAGGAACTGGGGAGATCACCCCAAGCGTTAGTCAATAACTGGGGAGAATCCCATCAGAGATGAATATTGTGGGTTTAACAGGGAAAATACAAACTTGAATCATTGCAAATGTTACCATTTTAAAGAGGCTGGACCACACCTTCCACCTCTCCAGTTGGAGCAGTCTGTACCCATCAGATACAGAGCAAGGGGAGACTGGTTAATCTGCACACCATTCGCAGTGGTACGGGTAAGGAGGATCACATAGAAACCTGGCCCCACTGACACCAATAGGGGACAGATGTCTTTACACAGACCAAGGGCAGGGCAGCAAACATTGAGAATTCACAGACTGTGAAACAGAGATTGGGACAGACACATGCTGAAGCTGACACTATCGTGCCTGGATGAAGTTCCCATCTCTCAGTCTCGGTTGACTGCCTGTCTCAGTCACAGTCTCCGTGCCCTGTGTTGCTGTAATGAAGATGCTGGTCCTTGTCACAGCTGGATGTCTGTCCCTCTCCGCAATAGCTGCACATGCCTCGACGAGTTCATCACTCTCAAAGTCGTAGTCCGGCAGGTGCCTGGACGGTTCCCTCCTCCAAGCACCTCTCTGTGTGGGCACAGACTCAGCAAGCTGTTGTTGCCTCTGCCATAGCTCAAGTGCCCAAGCCAGGTCATCCTTCCATAGCGAGCTCTCAACTGGGTACAGATGCAGCGCTCTCTGGAAACTTTTTAAACCCTGTTAAATAAGAGGATGAGCTAGAATAACAAGAGCAAACACTGGCAACTTCTTGAACCACAAAGTGATCACCACTGCACAACACACTGCAACTGCAGGTATCACTGCACAAAATCGAGAACTGCATAACATGAGAACAAACAGCCAGGAGCAGGAGTGGGCCATTCAGACCCTCAGGCTGTTATTCCATTTAATACAATCATGGCTGATCTCATTATGGTCTCAACTCTACTTTCCGGCCCACTTTCCATAGCCCTTCAAATCATTTTTTTATTTATTTGTGGGATGTGGGTGTCACTGGCTGGGCCCAGTATTTCTTGCCCGTCCCTAGTTGCCCCTTGAGAAGGTGGGAGTGAGCTGCCTTCTTGAACCGCTGCAGTCCATGTGCTATGGGTTGACCCACAATGCCCTTGGTGGGGGAGGTGGTGAAATTCCAGGATTTTGACCCAGCGACAGTGAAGGAACGGCGATATATTTCCAAGTCAGGATGGTGAGTGGCTTGGGGGGACCTTGCAGGGGGTGGTGTTCCCATGTATCTGCTGCCCTTGGCCTTCTAGATGAAAGTGGTCATGGGTTTGAAAGGTGCTGCCTGAGGATCTTTGGTGAATTTCTGCAGTGCATCTTGTAGATAGTACACACTGCTGCTACTGAGCGTTGGTGGTGGAGGGAGTGGATACTTGCGGACAGAGTCATAGAGTCCTACAGCAGGGAGACAGGCCCTTTGGCCCACGCTGGTCCGTGCTGACCAAAATGTCCATCCACACTAACCCCATTTCCCTGCACTTGGCCCATATCCTTCTAAACCTTTCCTATCCATGTATTTGTCCAAAAACCTTTTAAATGTTGTTAATGTACCCACCTCAACCACTCCCACTTGCAGCTCATTCCATATGTGTACCAACCTCTGTGTAAAAGTTACCCCTCAGGTTCCCATTTATTCTTTCCCCTCTTACCTTAAACTGATGCCCTCTATTCCTCGATTTCCCAACCCTGGGAAAAAGACTAAGTGCATTCACTCTATCCATGCCTCTCATGATTTTATACACTTCTTACCTCGCGTGACTCCATTTTTGGAGTAAGTGAGGTAAAATATTTGGGCGGTTGCTTTACCCGAAACACTACCGGTAGTGTCTCCCACCCATCCTCCTCCTCTAACCAAAAAAAAAAGGTTCTGAGCGCTGATTGGGTAAGGCTACTAGTTTTTTTTTATTTGTCTG
>NC_063334.1:125750284-125776746 GCF_021869965.1 Rhincodon typus
ATAGGAAGGATGTGGAAGTATTGGAAAGGGTGCAGAGGAGATTTACCAGGATGTTGCCTGGTATGGAGGGAAGGTCTTGTGAGGAAAGGCTGAGGGTCTTGAGGCTGTTTTCGTTAGAGAGAAGAAGGTTAAGAGATGACTTGATAGAGACATACAAGATGATCAGAGGATTAGATAGGGTGGACAGTGGGAGCCTTTTTCCTCGGATGGTGATGGCTAGCACGAGGGGACATAGCTTTAAATTGAGGGGTGATAGATATAGGACAGATGTCAGAGGTAGGTTCTTTACTCAGAGAGTAGTAAGGGCGTGGAATGCCTTGCCTGCAAAAATAGTTGACTCGCCAACTTTAAGGGCATTTAAATGGTCATTGGATAAACATATGGATGATAATAGAATAGTGTAGGTTAGATGGGCTTCAGATTGGTTTCACAGGTCGGCGCAACATCGAGGGCCGAAGGGCCTGTATTGCGCTGTCATGTTCTATGTTCTATAAGGTCTGCCCTCAGACACTCTAAAGAAAAAAGTCCTAGCTCGTCCAACCTCTCCCTATAACTCAGTCCCTTGAGTCCTGGCAACATCCTTCTAAATTTCTTCTGCGCTCTTTCCAGTTTAATAACATCCTTCCGATAGCAAGGTGACCACACCTGAACACAATACTCCAAGTGCGGCCTCACCAACATCCTGTACAACTGCATCATAACTTCCCAACTTCTATACTCAGTGCCCTGACTGATGAAGGCCAGTGTGTCAAAAGCGTTCTTCACTGCCCTGTCTACCTGTGACTCCACTTTAAGAGAACCGTGCACCTGAACTCCAAGGTCCCTCTGTTCCACTACACTCCTTAAGACCCTACCATTCACCATGAAACTCCGACCTTGATGTGACTTTCCAAAATGCAACACCTCACACTTATCTGTATTAAACTCCATTTGTCATTTCTCAGCCCACTTCCCCAGCTGATGAAGATCCTGCTGCAATTTCTGATAACCTTCCTCACTGTCCACGATACCGCCTGTTTTCGTGTCATCTGCAAACTTACTATCATGCCTTGTACATTCTCATCCAAATCATTGATATAGATAACAGACAGCAATGGGCCCAGCATCGACCCCTGAGGTACACCACTAGTCACAGGCTTCCAGTCCAACAAGCAGCTTTTCACTATTACTCTCAGCTTCCTGCCATCAAGCTAATAGCGTATCCAATTTGCCAACTCTCCCTGGAATCCATGTGATCTAACCTTCCAGAGCAGCCTACCAATGTGCCAATCAAACGGACTGCTTTGTCCTGGATGGTGTCAAGCTTCTTGAGGGTTGTTGGGGCTGTACTCAAGAACATAAGAACAAGGAGCAGGAGTAGGCCGTCCGACCCTTCGAGCCTGCTCCGCCATTCAATAAGATCATGGCTGATCTTTTCGTGGACTCAGATCCACTTACCCGCGTTCTCACCGTTCCCCTTAATTCCTTTATTGTTCAAAAAAAAATCTACCTTATCTTTAAAAACGTTTACTGAAGTAGCGCCAACTACTTCACTGGGCGAGGAATTCCATAGATTAACAACCCTCTGGGTGAAGAAGTTCCTTCTCAATTCAGTCCTAAATCTGCTCCCTCTAATCTTGAGGCTATGCCCTCTTGTCCTAGCTTCACCTGCCAGTGGAAACATCCTCTCTACTTCTATCTTATCTATTCCCTTCATAATTTTATATGTTTCTATAGGATCCCCCCTCAATCTTCTGAATTCCAATGAATATAATCCCAATCTACTCAGTCTCTCCTCATAAGCCAACCCCCTCAACTCCGGAATCAACCTAGTGAACCTCCTTTGCACCCCCTCCACTGCCAGTACATCCCTTCTCAAGTAAGGAGACCAAACCTGCACACAGTACTCCAGGTGTGGCCTCACCAGTACCTTGTACAGCTGCAACATAACCTCTCTGCTTTTAATCTCAATCCCTTTAGCAATGAAGGACAAAATTCCATTTGCCTTCCTAATTACTTGTTGTACCTGCAGACCTACCTTCTGTGATTCATGCACAAGGACACCCAGGTCCCTCTGGATAGCAGCATGCTGCAACTTTTCACCATTCAAGTAATAATCCTTTTTACTATTACTCCTACCAAAATGTATGACTTCACATTTATTTACATTGTATTCCATCTGCCAGACCTTTGCCCACTCACTCAATGTATCTATGTTCCTCTGCAAAGTTTCACAGTCCTCTGCACACTTTGCTCTGCCACTCATCTTAGTGTCATCTGCAAACTTTGACACTCTACACGTGGTCCCCAACTCCAAATCATCTATATAAATTGTAAATAATTGCGGTCCCAACACCGATCCCTGAGGCACACCACCAGTCACTGACTGCCAGCTAGAATAGCACTCATTTATCCCCACTCTTTGCTTCCTGTTAGTCAACCAATCCTCTATCCACGCTAATACTTTACCCTTAACGCCATGCATCTTTATCTTATGCAGTAGCCTCTTGTGCGGCACCTTGTCGAAGGCCTTTTGGAAATCTAGGTACACCACATCCACTGGGTCCCCATTGTCCACTTCGCTCATAATGTCTTCATAGAATTCCAAAAGATTTGTCAAGCATGACCTGCCCTTCATGAACCCATGCTGCGTCTGCCCAACGGGACAATTTCTATCAAGATGCCTTGCTATTTCTTCCTTGATAATAGACTCAAGCATCTTCCCCACTACAGAGGTTAAGCTAACTGGTCTATAATTCCCCATCTTTTGTCTACTTCCCTTTTTAAACAGTGGCGTCACATTTGCTGTTTTCCAATCTGCTGGGACTGCCCCAGAGTCCAGCGAATTTTGGAAAATTACCGCCAGTGCACCTGCTATTTCTCCCGCCATCTCTTTTAGTACCCTGGGATGCAATCCATCAGGGCCAGGAGACTTATCAATCCTTAGCTCCATTAGCTTGCCCAACACTACCTCTTCCGTAATAATGATTGTTTCCAGGTCCTCACCTACCTTCGTCTCTTTGTCAATTACTGGCATGTTATTAGTGTCCTCCACTGTGAAGACCGATACAAAATACCTGTTCAATGCCTCGGCCATTTCATCATATCCCATAACTAAATTCCCCTTCTCATCCTCTAAAGGGCCAACGTTTACTTTAGCGACTCTTTTTCATTTTATATATTTATAGAAACTTTTGCTATCTGTCTTTATATTCTGTGCTAGTTTTTTCTCATGTTCTACCTGACTTTTCTTTATAGCTCTTTTTGTGGCTTTCTGTTGACCTTTAAAGTTTCCCCAATCTTCTAGTTTCATGCTGTTTTTGGCCACTTTGTATGCCTTCTCTTTCAATTTGATAGCCTCCCTTATTTCTTTAGACACCCATGGCAGATTACCCCTTTTCTTACAGTCCTTCCTTTTCACTGGAATATACTTTTGCTGAGCACTTTGAAAAATTGCTTTGAAAGTCCTCCACTGCTCGTCAACTGTCCCACCATAAAATCTTTGTTTCCAGTCTACTTTAGCCAAGTCCTCCCTCATTCTATTGTAGTTCCCCTTGTTCAAGCACAGGACCCTGGTATTGGATTTTATCTTCATACTCTCCATCTGTATTCTAAATTCAACCATACTATGATCACTCCTTCCAAGAGGATCCCTAACTATGAGGTCATTAATTATTCCTGTCTCATTACACAGGACCAGATCTAGGATAGCTTGCTCCCTCGTCGGTTCCATTACATACTGTTCAAGAAAACTATCAAGGATACACTCAATGAACTCCTCCTCAAGGCTATCCTGACCGAGCTGGTTCGACCAATCTACATGTAGATTAAAATCCCCCATGATAATTGCCGTACCATTTTTACAGGCATTAGTTATTTCTTTGTTTATTGCCCGCCCCAAAGTGATGTTATTATTTGGTGGCCTATAGACTATGCCTATCAGTGACTTTTTCCTCTTAGAATTTCTAATTTCCACCCAAATGGATTCAACCTCATTCTCCATAGAACCTACATCATGTCTCAGCACCGCCCTGATGGCGTCCTTGAATATCAGAGCTACACCACCTCCCTTACCTTCCTGTCTGTCCTTCTGAATAATCTGGTACCCTTGGATATTTAACTCCCAGTCGTGACCATCCTGTAACCATGTCTCTGTAATGGCTACCAAATCATATTCATTCGCGATGATTTGTGCCGTTAACTCATCAACCTTGTTACGAACGCTACGAGCATTCAGGTAAAGTGCCTTTATGCTAGCTTTCTTACCCTCATGATTTCCAACATCTCTAATAATATCTCCTGAGTTATCCTTCCTTTTTGCTTCTTTCATAGTCTGCCTTGAACTTAAACCCTCCTGCACACATGCTAACCTGCTGCTTACCTTTTTATTTACCATCATACTCCCTGTTGTTTTCCCTTTCCCTTCCCCCCAACTCACTAGTTTAAAGTCCTAGTGGCCACCCTATTTATCCTTTTCGCTAGAGCACTGGTTCCACATCGGTTCAGGTGGAGACTGTCCCATCGGTACAGATGCCTCTGGTTCCAAAACTGCTGCCAATGCCCCATGTAATGGAACCCCTCTTTCCCACACCACTCCCTTAGCCACGTGTTTACTTCCCTAATTTTCTTATCCCTAAGCCAATTTGCACGTGGCTTGGGCAGTAATCCGGAGATTATGACCAGGCAAGTGGGGAGTATTCCATCACACTCCTGACTTGTGCCTTGTAGGTGGTGGACAGACTTTGGGGAGTCAGGAGGTGAGTTACTCGCTGCAGTATTCCCAGCTTCTGACCTGCTCCTGTGGCCCCTGTGTTAATGTGGTGAGTCCAGTTGAGTTTCTGGTCAATGACAACGCCCAGGATGTTGATAGTGGGGAATTCTATGATGGTAACACCATTGAATGTCAAGGGACGGTGGTTAGATTGTCTCTTATTGGTAATGGTCATAGCCTGGCATTTGTGTGGCGCGAATGTCACTTGCCACTTGTCAGCCCAAGCCTGGATATTGTCCAGATCTTGTTGCATGTGAACACGGACTGTTTCAGTATCTGAGGAGTCGCGAATGGTGTTGAACATTGTGCAATCATCGGCGAACATCTCCACTTCTGACCTTATGATGGAGGGAAGGTCACTGATGAAGCAGCTGAAGATGGTTGGGCCTAGGATACTACCCTGAGGAACTCCTGCAGAGATGTCCTGGAGCTGAGATGACTGACCTCCCACAACCACAACCATCTTCCACTGTGTCAGGTATGACTCCAACCACCAAAGAGTTTGCCCCTAATACCCACTGATTCCAGTTTCGCTCACTTGGTTGAATGCAGTCTTGATATCAAGGGCTGTCACTCTCATCTCACCTCTGGAATTCAGTTCTTTTGTCCATGTTTGAACCAAGGCTGGAATGAGGTCAGGAATTGAGTGGCCCTGGCGGAACCCAAACTGGGCGTCACTGAGCAGGTTATTGCTGAGCAGGTTCTGCTTGATAGTTCTGTTACTGACACCTTCCATCACTTTACTGATGATCGAGAGGAGACTGATGGGGCGGTAATTGGCTGGGTTGGGTTTGTCCTGTTTTTTATGTACAGGACATACCTGGGCAATTTTCCACATTGTCGGGTAGATACCAGTGTTGTAACTGTACTGGGAACAGCATGGCTAGGGGAGCGGCAAGTTCTGGAGCACAAGTCTTCAGTACTATTGCCGGAATGTTGTCAGGACCCATAGCCTTTGCAGTATCCAGTGTGTCCACCCGTTTCTTGATACCACGTGGAGTGAATCGAATTGGCTGAAGGCTGGTATCTGTAATGCTGGGGACCACTGAAGGAGGCCAAGATGGAACATCCATTTGGCACTTCTGGCTGAAGATTGCTGCGAATGCTTCAGCCTTACCTTTTGCACTGATGTGCTGGGCTCTTCCATCATTGAGGATGGGGATATTTGTGGACCCTCCTCCTCCAGTGAGTTGTTTAATTGCCCACCACCATTCACAACCAGGTTGATACCTCATCTTCAGGTATGCCTGGTGCTGCTCCTGGCATGTCCTCCTGCACTCTCCATTGAACCAGGGTTGATCCCCTGGCTTGATGGTAATGGTTGAGTGGGGGATATGCCGGGCCATGAGGTTACAGATTGTGCTGGAGTATAATTCTGCTGTTGATGGCCCACAGGGCCGCATGGCTGCCCAGTCTTGAGTTGCTAGATCTGTGCGAAGTCTGTCCCATTTAGCACGGTGATAGTGCCACACAACACGATGGAGGTTGTTCTCAATGTGAAGGTGGGACTTTGTCTCCACAAGGACTGTGCGATGGTCACTCTTACCGATACTGTCATGGACAGATGCACCTGCAACTGGCAGATTAGTAAGGATGAGGTCAGGTATGTTTTTCCCTCTTGTTGGGCAGACCCAGTCTAGCAGCTACGTCCTTTAGGACCCAACTAGCTCAGTCAGTAGAGCTGCTGCTGAGCCACTCTTGGTGATGGGCATTGAAATCATTTGAAAACATTTTGTGCCCTTGCCATCCTCAGTGCTTCCTCCAAGTGTTGTTCAACATGGAGAAGTACTGATTCATCGGCTGAAGGAAGACGGTGGTAATCAGCATGAGGTTTCCTTGACCATGTTTAACCTGAAGCCATTAGGCCACGGGAGGTGGGACCTGTACAAATTGGACGTGTTATAGCTGGGCAGGACTGGGACTGATGTTCTGGGGGGAGTGTTTGCTAAAGCGGTTGGGGAGGGTTTCAACTAATATGCCAGGGTGATGGGAACCTATGTAAACAGTCAGAGGAGGAGGGAGCAAGGACAAAAACAAACGGTAGAAAAGGGAATAAGAAAAAAGTGATAGGTAGAGAAACCAAGGACAAAATTCAAACAGGGCTATTGAGAAAAATAACAGCGAGACAAACAATGTTAAAAAGACAATCATAAAGGCTTTGTGCCTTAATGCATTTATGATAAAGTGGATGAACTAATCACGCAGATAGATGTAAACAGGTACTATATAGTTAGGATTACAGAGACATGGCTGCAGGGTCACCAGGGCTGGAACTGAATGTCCCAGGGTATTCAGTATTTATGAAGGACAGGCAAAAAGGAAAAAGCGGTGGAGCGGCATTGCTGGTTAAAGAGGAAATTAACACAATAGTGAGAAAGGATATTAGCTCTGACAATGTGGAGTTTGTATGGGTAGAGCTGGGAAATATCAAGGGGCAAAAAACATTAGTGGGTGTCATATACAGACTCCCAAACGGCAGTGGTGATGTTGGGAATGGCATCAAACAGGAAATGAGAGATGCATGTGATAAGGGAATATTGGTGATCACGGGTAATTTTAACCTGCACATAGGCAAATCAAATCAGCCACAATGCTGGAGAGGAGGAATTCCTGGAGTATATACGGGATGGTTTTCTTGATCAATAGGTGAAGGAACCAAAGAGAGAGCAGGCCATCTTAGACTTGGTACTGTGTAATGAGAAGGGAATCATTGCCAATCGAGCTGTGCGAGACCCCTTGGGGATGAGTGACCATAACAATGATAGAATTTTTTATTAAGATGGAGAATGACGTTGGTGATTCAGAGACTAAGATGCTGAATCTTAATAAAGGAAACTATGAAGATATGAGGCATGAGTTGGCCTTGATAGATTGGGGAGAGTTACTTAAAGAGATGACAGTGGATAGGAAATGGCAAACATTCAAGGAACGCATGGGGGAACTGCAACAATTGTTTATTCCTGTCTGTCGTTAAAGCAAAATGGGTAAGAGACCCAATCCATGGCTTACAAGGGAAATTAGAGAAAGTATCCGATCCAAGGAAGAAACATACAGAAATGGCCAAGAAAAATAATAAATCTGAGGATTGGGAGCAGTTTAGAATTCAGCAAAGAAGGACCAAGGGATTGATTAAGAAGGGGAAAGTACAATATGAAAGTAAGCTTGCAGGGAACATAAAGACTGACGCTAAGAGTTTCTATAGGTACGTGAAAAAGTGATTGGTGAAGACAAGTGTAGGTCCCCTGCAGACAGAAAAGGGTGAATGTATAATAGAACATAGAACAGTACAGCACAGTACAGGCCCTTCGGCCCATGATGTTGTGCCGAACTTTTACCCTAATCCTAAGGTGTACCTAACCTCCACCCCTACCTTATACTATCATCCATATGCCTATCTAATAGCCGCTTAAATGCCCCTAATGAGGCCGACTCCACTACCCTCTCTGGCAATGCATTCCATGCCCCTACCACTCTGAGTAAAAAACCTACCTCTGACGTCTCCCCTATATCTACCTCCACTCACTTTAAAACTATGACCCCTCGTAATAGCTAACTCCACCCTATGAAAAAGTCTCTGGCTGTCCACTCTATCCATACCTCTGATCATTTTGTACACCTCTATCAAGTAAATAATAGTGGGCAAAGAAATGGCTGAGGAACTGAATATGTACTTTGGTTCTGTCTTCACAAAATAGGACACAAATCAGATACCAGAAATTTTGAAGAATACAAGATTTAGAAGTGGGATGAATTGCGGGCAATCAATATTAGTAGGGAAACGGTGCTAGGAAACTTGATGGGACTTGAAAGTGGATAAATCCCCAGGGCCTGAGAATCTAATTCCCAGAGTACTTAAGGAAGTGGTTCTAGAAATAGTGGACGCATTGGTGGTCATCTTCCAGGATTCCATAGACTCTGGAACAGTCCCTGCAGATTGAAAGGTAGCTAATGTCACTCCAATATTCAAAAAGGGAGACAGAGAGAAAATAGGGAATTATAGACTGGTGAGCCCAACATCAGTAGTGGGGAAAATTCTCCAATCCATTGTCAAGGACTTTATAGCAGAGCATTTAGAAAGCAGAGGCAGAATCAAACTGTCAGCATGGATTTATGAAGGGGAAATCATGCTTACAAACCTGTTGGAATTCTATGAAGATGTAACTCGTGGAGATGACAAGGGAAAGCCAATTGATGTGGTATATTTGGACTTTCAGAAAGCATTTGACAAAATCCTGCGTAAGAGATTATTGTGCAAGATTAAAGCGCATGGGATTGGGAAATGTATTGAGATGGATAAAAAAACTGGTTGGCAGAGAGGAAACAAAGAGTAGGGATTAATGAGTTCTTTTCAAATTAGCAGGTAGTAACTAGTGGGGTGCCACAGGGATCGGTGCTGGGACCCCAGCTATTCACAATATATATCAATGACTTGGATAAGGGAACAAAATGTAACATCTCCAAGTTTGCAGATGATACCAAGTTGGGTGGGAGGGTGAACTGTGACAAGGATACAAAGATCCTTCAGCATGATCTGGACATATTGGGTGAGCGGGCAAATCAATGGCAGGTGCAGTATAATTTGGATAAATGTGAGGTTATTCATTTTGGAAGCTAAAGCAAAAAGGCAGATTACTACCTGAATGGCTGTAAATTCGGAGAAGGGAGTGTGCAGTGGGACCTGGGTGTTCTTGTGCACCAGTAGCTGAAGGGAAGAATGCAGGTGCAGCAGATGGTAAAGAAGGTAAATGGTATGTTGGCCTTCATTGCGAGACGTTTTGAGTACAGGTGCAGGGATGTATTGTTGCAGTTATACAGGGCCTTGGTGAGACCACGCCTAGAATACTGTGTGCAGTTTTGGTCTCCTTTTCTGAGGAAGGATGCTCTTGCTCTCGAGGGAGTGCGGTGAAGGTTTACCAGGCTGATCCTGGGGATGGCAGGACTGACGTATGAGGAGAGATTGACTAGGTTAGGATTGTCTTTACGAGAGTTCAGACAGATGAGGGGGGGATCTCATAGAGACTTATCAAATTCTAACAGGACTGGACAGGGTAGATGAAGGGAGAATGTTTCCAATGGTGGGTGTGTTTAGAACCAGGGGCTCACAGTCTGAGGATTTGGGGTAGGCCATTTAGGACGGAGATGAGGAGCCGCTTCTTCACCCAGAGAGTGGTGAGCCTGTGGGATTCATTACCACAGGAAGTAGTGGATGCCAAAACATTGAATTTATTCAAGAGGAAGCTAGATATAGCACTTGGGGTGAATGGGATCAAAGGTTATGGGGAGAAAGCAGGATTCGGCTGTTGAGTTGGACGATCAGCCATGATCGTGATGGATGGTGGAGTAGGCTTGAAGGACTGAATGGCCTCCTCCTGCTCCCATCTTCTATGTTTCTATGAGACTTCATGGGGTACGGAGTCAATGTTGGTGACTCCCAGAGCAACTCCCTCCCAACTGTATCCCACTGTGCTGCCACCTCTGCTGGGTCTGTCCTGCCGGTGGGACAGGACATATCCAGGGATGGTGATGGTGGTGTCTGGGACACTGTCTGTAAGGTATGATTCTGTGAGTATGACTATATCAGGCTGTTGCTTGACTAGTCTGTGAGACAGCTCTCCCAATTTTGGCACTAATCCCCCAGATGTTAGTGAGGAAGACCTTGCAGAGTCGACAGGGATGTTTCTGTTGTTGTCTTTTCTGGTACCTAGGACAAAGCCAGGTGATCTGTCTGGTTTCACTTGTTTGAGACTTTGAATTAAAAATCTGACTATCCCTTCCTTAAGGTTCCCAGTATCCACTGCACTCTTGGCTAGTGAAGTCTACAGATTCATGACCCTTTCAGAGAAGTAATTTCTCTTCATCTCTGTTTTAAATTTGCTATCCCCATCCTAAAACTACAACTTCTCATCCTAGATTGCCCCACGAAGAGACATCCTTTCTACGTTTACTTTGTGAATCTTTAGCATCTCCTCTCATTCTTCTGAACACCAAACAGTATTGGCCTAAACTGCTCAATCTCTCTTCATAAGACAAATCCCTCACCTCTGGAATCAATCTAGTGAATCTCCTCTGAACTGCCTCCAATACAATTACATCCCACCTCAACTAAGAGGATTAAAATTATATGCAATACTCCAGATACGGTCTCACTAATGTCAGGTACAGTTGCAACAACACTTCCCTGCTTTTATTCTTGATTCCCTCAGCAATAAATGCCAAAGTTCCCATTGCCTTCCTTATTACCTGCTGCACCTGCATATTGATTCTGTGTGCTTCATGCACAAGGGCACCCCCATCCCTCTGCACTGAAATATTTTGAAGTTTATTTCCTTTTGGATAATAATTTGCCTTTCTATTCCTCTGACCAATATGGATAACCTCACACTTAAAACTTCATCTGCCAGATTTTGGCCCATTCACCTAACCTGTCCATATCCATTTGTAAAATCCTCATTTCTTCATTGAGCTTGCTTTTCCACCTATTTTAGTGTAATCTGCAAATTTGGCCATATTTCTATCCCCGCATCCAAATCATTAATATAGATGGTAAATAGTTGGGGCCCGAAGACTGAACCCTGTGGCACCCCATTGGTTACATCTCGATAACCAGAGAAAAACCCATTTATCCTAACTCTTTGCTTTCTGTTAGTTAGCCAATCTTCTGTACAAACTAATTAATTACTCCTAACCCCACATGATCTTGCCTTCTGTATTAACTTTTGTGTGGCACCTTATTGAATGCCTTATGTAAATCAAGATCATCTATATATACAGGATCCCCATTATTCACTTTACTTGTTACATCTTCAAAGAACTCTATCACATTAGTCGAACAATGTTTACCCTTCATAACACCGTGCTGACTCTGACGGATTGCATTTTGACTCTCCAAATGTCCTGTTATTACTTCCTTAATAATGGGTTCTAACAATTTCCCAATGAACTATGTTAAACTAAATGGTCTGCAGTATCCTGCTTAGTGCCTCCCTCTCTTTCTGAATAATGATTTGTATTAGCATTTTTCCAATCTATTGGAAGCATTTCATGTCCAGGGAATTTTGGAAAATTATAACCAATGGATTCACTTTCTCTGCTGCCACTTCTTTTAAGACCCTAGAATGTAGGCCACCAGGTTTTGGAGAACTGTCTGCCTTACATTCCAATAGTTTGCTCTGTAATTTTTCCCTAGTGATGATGATTGTTCAAAGTTCCTCCCTTTCCTTTGTGACTTTTGTATGTAACTTTGGTTTCTTTATTTCTCTATTTTGTATCTAAGATCTGTACCTAGGTATGTTGTACCTAAGATGGTGCCATGTGTGGTGACATTGTACTCTTTTCACCGTACTCCCGTACACGTGACAGCAAAACTAATTCTAATGCTAATCCTAATTCTAATTCGATAACCTCTGCATTACCTGTTACTTTTGGGATGGGATTAGTGTCCTGCACTGTGAAAACTCAGACAAAATATTGATTTAGTGATTTCATTTTTTCTAACTATTAACTTCCAGTCTCATCTTTAATAGATCAACATTCATTTTAGCTGTTCTCTTCCTTTTTATATACTTACAGAAGCTTTTGATAGCTGTTTTCAAGCTTTGCACTAGTTTTCTTTCATTATTTATCATTGCTGTTTCTATAAATGTTTTCCTAATCCTTTGCTGATCTTTAAAAGCTTCCCAATCTTCCAGCCTGCCACTTGGCCTATGTAATCGTGTATGCCTTAGTTCTTGTCTTTATATTATTTTTCCCTTCCTTGCTAAACTATGAATGATTTTTCTGCCCTTACAATCTTTCTTCCTTTTGGAATATGTTTTAGTTTGGAGCAATTAAGGATCTCCTTCAGCATCTGCCAAGGCTCATCAACCGTCCAATCTTTTAGTTTTCCTGTTCACTCGGGCCAATCTGTCCTTATTCTATGTAATTACCTTTGTTTAGTTACAGAATGCTAGTGTGGGACTCTAGTTTCTCGCCTTCCAACTGAATTTGAAATTCCAGCATGGTGTGATCACTCTTCCCTACAGGATCCTTTACTATGAGCAAAAATAAAGTCGCTGGAAAAGCCCAGCAGGTCTGGCAGCATTTGTGAAGTTAAAAACAGAGTTAATGTTTCGGGTCCGGTGACCCTTCCTCAGTACTGTTCTGAGGAAGGGTCACCGGATCCAAAACGTTAACTCTGTTTTTTCCTTCACAGATGCTGTCAGACCTGCTGAGCTTTTCCAGCAACTTTGTTTTTGTTCCTGATTTACAGCATCCGCAGTTCTTTCGGTTTTTCCTTTACTATGAGCTCATTAATTAATCCAGCTTCATTACATGATACCAAATCCAGAATAGTCTGCCCCCTATGGCCTGGTTCCAGAACATATTTCCCAGGAAACAATCTCTAACACAGTTAATGAACTCTCCCTTGAGTCTGTCTTTGCCGATTTGATTAACTGCACGCATATTAAAATCACCCATAATTATTGCTGTACCTTTCTTACAAGCCCCCAGCAATTCCTAGTTTATACTGTGCACCACTGTGGAACTACTCTTTGAGGATCTATAGATTACTCCATTCGGGGACTTCATTCCTTTGCTACTTCTTCTTTCTACCCAGACTGATCCTACGTCTTATCTCCAGTGTCAAACCATTTCTCACTACATTCCTCTACTAACAAAGCTACACTACCAATTTTATGTTCTTACCTATTCTTCCAAAATACTGAGTGTCCTTGGACATTGAATTATCAAACCTGGTCTCCCTGTAACTACATCTCAGTAATCTTACACCCATTTGTCTCTATTTGCGCTGGTAACTCATTCAGTTTATTCTGAATATTTTGTGCATTCATACACAAAACCTTTTGGTTTAGAGATAGTAGGAACTGCAGATGCTGGAGAATCCGAGACAACAAGGTGCAGGGCTGGATGAACACAGCAGGCCAAGCAGCATCATAGGAGCAGAAAGGCTGACGTTTCGGGTCTAGACCCTTCTTCAGAAAGAAGGAAAGAAAGAAAGAAAGATTTTTGAAGTAGGGTCTAGACCCGAAACGTCAGCCTTCCTGCTCCCCCGATGCCGCCTGGCCCGCTGTGCTCATCCAGCCCTACACCCCGTTATCTCAGATTCTCCAGCATCGGCAGTTCCCACTACTACTGTGAAATATGTACTTTTTTGAATTTGAATCTAAAACTTTAGTAATTGAAATTTCTAACTTAATCAGAATAAGAACTTTTTATCCACAAATTTATGATTAAAGAACAGTGCCTCCTAAGGCCAAGTATGTAGTAGCTGAGACTGGGAGTCTTAAAATTAACTGAAGTAGAAGCATAGAAATGATACAGCACAGAGGGGGACAGTCAGCCCATCTTGTCCATGCTGACCCAAACACACCCAGTTGCCCTTTCTGATCCCATCTTCCTGCACACCTTCCACAGCCCTGCAGCTTACAGCACTTGTGTGTAAAAAAGGTTTTCCTCATGTTTCCTCTAATCCTTCTTCCACCTAACTTGAATCTACAACCCCTCGGTTTTTGAACTCTGCCAAGGGGAACAGGTTCCTCCTGTCTATCTCTACCCCTCACAATTTTGTAGACCTCAATGTCAGCCGTCAGCCTTCTCTGTTTGAAGGAAAATAACCTCAAACTCTCTTCAAAGCTATAATTCTTCAGCCCCGGCAACATTCTAGTAAATCTTCTCTCCATTCTCTCCAAAGCAATTACATCCTTCCTGTAACGTGGTGTTCAGAACTGCACACAATATTTCAACTGTGGCCTCACCAGTGTCTTATACAGTTTCACCATTATATCCCTCCTTTTGTACTCTATACCTCTGCCAATAAAGGACAGCATTTCGTATGCTTTCTTTACAACCTTTCTTTCTGATGGTTTTCCATTGCCTTCCATTCATAGGGACAGAGTAAAGAAACAGTTTCAAAGTCTAAGACAACAAGGTGCAGGGCTGGATGAACACAGCAGGCCAAGCAGCATCATAGGAGCAGAAAGGCTGACGCCTCGGGCCCTGACCCTCCATCAGAAATGGGGGAGGGGAAGGGGGTTCTGAAATAAATAGGGAGAGAGGGGGAGGCGGATAGAAGATGAATAGAGGAGAGGATAGGTGGAGAGGAAACAAACAGGTCGAAGAGGCGGGGATGGAGCCAGTAAAGGTGAGTGTAGGTAGGGAGTTAGGGAGGGGATAGGTCAGTCCAGGGAGGACGGACAGGTCAAGGGGGCGGGATGAGGTTAGTAGGTAGCAGATGGGGGTGCGGCTTGAGGTGGGAGGAGGGGATAGGTGGGAGGAAGAACAGGTTAGGGAGGCGGGGACGAGCTGGACTGGTTTTGGGATGCGGTAGGGGGAGGGGAGATTTTGAAGCTTGTGAAATCCACATTGATACCATTGGGCTGCAGGGTTCCCAAGCGGAATATGAGTTGCTGTTCCTGCAACCTTCGGGTGGCATCGTTGTGGCACTGCAGGAGGCCCAGGATGGACATGTCGTCTGAGGAATGGGAGGTGCAGTTGTTTATTCCGAACCGAGCGTAAGTGTTCTGCAAAGCGGTCCCCGAGCCTCCGCTTGGTTTCCCTGATGTAGAGGAGGCCACAACGGGTACAGCGGATGCAGTATACCACATTGGCAGATGTGCAGGTGAACATCTGCTTGATGTGGAAAGTCTTCTTGGGGCCTGGGATGGGGTTGAGGGAGGAGGTATGGGGGCAGGTGTAGCACTTCCTGTGGTTGCAGGAAAAAGTGCCGCGTGTGGTGGGGCTGGAGGGGAGTGTGGAGCGGACAAGGGAGTCATGGAGAGAGTGGTCCCTCCGGAAAGCAGATAAGGGTGGGGAGGGAAAGATGTCTTTGGTGGTGGGGTCGGATTGCAGATGGCGGAAGTGTCGGAGGATGATGCATTGGATCCGGAGGTTGGTGCGGAGGTACGTGAGGACGAGGGGGATTCTTTTTTGGTTCTTATTGCATGGACGGGGTGTGAGGGATGAGTTGCCTTTTGGTTTGTTCTGTTATCTAAATTCCCTACTCTTATACGATTCTGTGGTTCAATATGACGTTTACACATTCTGTCCCTTCCTTTTATTTTCTGGGAACAATAGGACTCATCTCATCTGCACTGCTCCCTTCTCCTTTAATTTAGATTTTCTGACAATGCACAGGATAAATACTCAGTATGGTACAAACGTCTCATTAGTTTTAATTTTAAACTTCATAAAAATCTTCCTTGGGTGCAGTCCAGAGAAAGTTCACTCGGCTGACACCAAGTATGGAGGGACTATCTTATGAGGAGAGGTTGAGTAGATTGGGCTTGTACTCACTGGAATCAAGAAGAATGAGATGTGACCTTATTGAAACATACAAGATTCAGGGTTTATGTGGTAAAGGTTGGTTCTCCTTGTGGGAGAGTCTGGAACAGAACGAGAGGTCACTCATTTAAGAAGAGGATAGTAAATCTGTGGAATTCTTTACCACAGAGGGTTGTTGAGGCTGGGTCATTTAAGTATATTCAAGGCAGAGATAGGCAGCTTTTTAATCAGTAAGGGAATCAAGAGTTATAAGGATAAGGCAGGAAAGGGGACTTGAGGATTATCAGATCAGTCACGATCTCATCAATTGGCAGAATAGACTCAAAGGGATGAAAGGTCTACTTCTGCTCCTACATTTTATGGTCTTATGGAATAATACAAGGCTATTTATCTCCTCAAGATTATTACACCAATGAATGAGGGCCTTGGTGATCTGTTACCTCATTCCTTAAATTCCAAACTTTGCCTGTATCTACTCATGCCTTCGGGATGAGAACATACACTTTGTTGAAGTAAAACTACCAATTGTTGCTTGCAGAGGAGATTTCATCAACTGTTGTGTGCAGAAATGTTTCCTAATATTCCTTCTGAAAGGTCTGGCTCTAATCAGTCCAGGACACCCCAACTAGCAGAAACAGTTTCTCTCTAGCTGCCCCATCATTTCCATTTAATGTAGTGAAAACCAATCCATCTTTACATTTGTATTCTCTGGACTCTATAATGTTGTTTGTGTAATCCGTCTTTCTAATTTAATTCTTGAGGTCTAGGTATGATTTTGGTAAATCTAAACTGCCAAATTTAATATACTGTTTAGATGTAGGAGCAGAATTAGGCCATTTGACCCATTAAGTCTGCTCCATCAATCAATGAGATCATGGCTGATTTGATAATCCTCACCTCCACTTTCCCTGCCTTCTCCCCAAAACCTAAATTCCCTGCCTGACTAATTCAAGTCTGCTTACCACCTTCCTAAGGAGTGATGTCCAGTCTGTTCCCAGTGATTGTGCATGTGTTGTGGTCTAACCAGGGCTTTGTACAGTTGAAACACGACTTCTTCCCTCTTATATTCTATTCCTTCCTTCCTTATATGAACCAGCTGGTTCAGATTTACTTTCAGAAGAAGCCTGTTCAGTTTCCAAATGCACAGCTGTACTGCCAGCGCAGTCATTTCTATTTAGGTTGAAGTTGCTCCTGGCAGGGATGTTAATGGCAGTTCCATTACATCTCTTTCGGCCTTATTAGACACCACAAATGACCTTGGCACACCCTCCCTACTTGTAGTCGCTTCTGAACATTTACATTGTTGGCTCAATGCACCCAAAACAAGCTTGGTACAATGCAGAGAACTGACAAGACTCCAGCCTTTTCCTGTAAAAGCAGGAGTGGCATCAATTTGGGTCCAAAATGGATTTAAGCAACAAGGCAGAGGACATGGCTGTGGAATTTTCTTTCTCTCGAGGGATGTAAGCATCACTGTTGGGCCTACAACAATCCCTAATTGTGCTGGAGAAAGCAGTGGTGAGTAAGCTAATGTTTTGAACCACTGCAATCGTTGGAGTGTAGGAACACCCTGAATGCTGTAAGAAAGTTAATTGCAGCAGGATATTGACCCATTCAAGGAATGGTAATACATTTTCAAGTCTGGAGCACCTTGGAGGGAACTTGCAGGGGTAGTGTTCTCATGTATCTGTTGCTAGATGGAAGTGGTTGGCTTGGAAGGTGCTCTCTGAAAAGCCTTGGTGAATTACTGCCATACATCTTGTAGATGGTACACATTGCTGCTACTGAGTGTCAGTGGTGGAAGGGTTGGATGAATAAGGTGGTGGATGTGTTGCCAATCAAGCAGGCTGAACCATGTCGAGCTTCTTGTGTGCGTTCCAAAGCAGTACTCTGACCAAGAAAGATGCTGTCCAAGTCATAGTGAAAAAGGAGGTACTAGAGACACTTGCTTGGTTAAAAATTGATTGATTAAAAAGTGATTCTAATTGAGTTATTAGAAAGGCCTGTGTAATGGTGATGAAGTAAGCAGGATTGGTTGAGTTACATATAGGGCTACTGAGGAAAGAGTGTGGAAATTGTGAAGGCAATAGTCATATAATCTTCAAATCCTCCTGGGAGGACTGAATGAAAAAGATCCAGGGTCATGCAAGAGGACTGGGGAATTAGAAATATTACACCTTTGTTTAAAAAATGGGTGTCAGGATAAATGCTCCTACTACAGGCCAGTCAGGTTAAGCAGAGTGGTGGAAAAGTTTTCAGAGACGAATGGTCCCTGCCTCTCAACAACGTGGGCCTTGGCTATTCAGTTGGGAAAACAGGATGAGATCGGCAGGAATAACATTCTCAAAATTGGAGAGAAAATGTCCGAACATCCAGCTAATGGTGAGACGACAATTGCGCTAGTGAGTGGTGAATGGTCTATTTGCACCTACTTGAATGCATCTGAATGCCATTATTAACTAATCCCATTACATTGATGTGCAGTTTTGCATTCTCCACTAACATTTCCACCATGGAGGTTGGGACTCTAGCTTACCACATGCTCCTTCAGGCCTCCATCTTGGTCAGCTGTCACCAAATCTCACAGCATGCTCCATGGCAGCATCTACTTGGAGCCCGTGCCCATGGACAGTGGCAGTGGATATGCCCCAGCCTCACCACACCCTCACAGCACATCTCCACCTACAATTTGGCGCTGCACTTCAATGCTGCACTTGAGCTCATCAGTACCTTTTGAATTTTCAGTCAGGTATCTCTGGTGGTTGGAGTCATACCTGGCACATAAGAAGATGGTTGTGGTTGTGGGAGGTCAGTCATCTCAGCTCCAGGACATCTCTGCAGGAGTTCCTCAGGGTAGCGTCCTAGGCCCAACCATCTTCAGCTGCTTCATCAATGACCCACCCTCCATCATTAGGTCGGAAGTGGGGATGTTTGCTGATAACTGCACAATGTTCACCACCATTCGCAACTCCTAAGATACTGAAGCTGTCCATGCCCAAATGCAGTATGACCTGGACAATATCCAGGCTTGGCCTGACAAGTGGCAACACTCAAGCCACACAAATGCCAGGCAATGACCATTTTGAACCAGAGAAAATCTAACCATTAGCCCTTCACATTCAATGGTGTTACCATCACTGAATTCCTCATCAACATCCTGAGGGTTACTATTGACCAGAAACTGAACTGGACTAGCCATAAAAATACAGTGGCTATAAGAACAGGTCAGACACTAGAAGTACTACAGTGAGTAACTCTACCGGGCTAGTGATGCTAGAAACAGAGAGCGCGCGCAGCTGAACATGTGGCTACAGAGCTGGTGTAGGAAGGAAGGCTTCAGGTTTGTGGATCATTGGGATACCTTCTGGGGAAGGTGGGACCTGTACAAGAAGGATGGATTGCACCTGAACTAGAGGGGCACCAATATCCTGGGTGGGAGGTTTGCAAGAGCTGTTCAGGAGGGTTTAAACTAGTTTGGCAGGGGGATGGGAGCCAGAGCTACAGATCAGAGGATGGGGTAGCCGGTGTACAGACAGATACAGCAAGCAGAGAATCTGTGAGGAAGGATAAGCAGTTGATAGGGCAAAGTGGCAGTCAGTGCGACAGGTTGAGGTGTGTCTACTTCAATGCAAGAAGTGTCAGGAATAAGGGTGACAAACTTACAGCATGGGTCAGTACTTGGAGCTATGATGTGTGGCCATTACGGAGACTTGGATAACACAGGGGCACGAATGGTTGTTGGATGTTCCAGGGTACAGGTGTTTCAAAAGAAATAGGGAGGGTGGTAAAAGAGGTGGGGGAGTGGCATTGCTAATCAGGGATGGTATCACAGCTTCAGAAAGGGCGAGTGGAGGAGGGTTTGTCCACTGAGTCAGCGTGGGTGGAAGTCAGAAACAGGAAAGGAGCAGTCGCTTTATTGGGAGTTTTCTATAGACTCCCCAGTAGCAACAGAGATATTGAGGAACAGATTGGGAGACAGATTTTGGAATGGTGCAGAAGTAATAGGGTTGTTGTCATGGGCGACTTCAACTTCCCTAATATATACTGGAACCTCCTAAGTGCAAATAGTTTGGATGGAGCAGATTTTGTCAGGTGTGTCCAGGAAGGATTTATGACTCATTGTCTAGATAGGCCGACTACAGGGGAGGCCATATTGGATTGGTGCTTGGCAACGAACCAGGCCAGGTGTCAGATCTCTCGGTGGGAGAGCATTTCGGTGATAGTGATCACAACTCCCTGACCTTTACTATAGTCATGGAGAGGGATAGGAGCAGACAGTATGGGAAAGTATTTAATTGGGGGAGGGGAATTACAATGCTATTAGGCAAGAACTACGGAGCACCAATTGGGATCAGATGTTCTCAGGGAAATGCACGATAGAAATATGGAGGTTGTTTAGGGAGCAGTTGCTACAGGTACTGGATAGGTTTGTCCCACTGAGGCAAGGAAAGGATGGAAAGGTGAAGGAACCTTGGATGACAAGACATGTGGAACACCTAGTCAACAGGAAGAAGGAAGCTTACTTAAGGTTGAGGAAGCAAGGATCGGACAGGGCTCTAGAGGTCTACAAGGTAGCCAGGAAGGAACTGAAGAATGGACTGAGGAGAGCTAGAAGGGGGTATGAGAAAACCTTGGTGGGTAGGATCAAAGAAAACCCCAAGGCTTTCTATACTTATGTGAGGAACAAGAGGATTGCCAGAGTGAGGGTAGGGCCATTCAAGGATAGTGGAGGGAAAATGTGTGCGGAGTCACAAGAAGTAGGGGAGGTCCTTAATGAATACTTTGCTTCAGTATTCACCAGTGAGAGGGACCTTGACGTTTGTGAGGACAGCATGAAACAGGCAGATATGCTTGAACAGGTTGATGTTAGAAAGGAGGATGTGCTAGAAATTTTGAAAAACATGAGGATAGATAAGTCCCCTGGGCCAGACAGGATATACCAAAGGCTACTACGGGAAACGAAGGAAGAGATTGCTGCACCTTTGGCGATGATCTTTGCGTCCTCACTGTCCACTGGAGTAGTACCAGATGATTGGAGGGTAGCAAATGTCATTCTCTTGTTCAAGAAAGGGAATAGGGATAATCCTGGAAATTACAGACCAGTCAGTCTTACTTCTGTGGTGGGCAATTAATTGGAGAGGAATCTGAGAGATAGTATCTATGATTATTTGGAAAAGCACAGTTTAATTAGAAATAGTCAGCATGGCTTTGAGAGGGGCAGGTCATTCCTCACAAGCCTTATTGAATTCTTTGAGGATGTGACAAAACACATTAATGAAGGTAGAGCAGTGGATGTGGTGTATATGGATTTTAGCAAGGCATTCGATGAAGTTCCACATGGTAGGCTCATTCAGAAAATAAGGAGGCATGGGATTCAGGGAAATTTGGCCATCTGGATACAAAACTGGCTGTTCAATAGAAGACAGAGGGTGGTAGTAGATGGAAAGTATTCAGCCTGGAGCTCGGTGACCAGTGGTATTCCGCAGGGATCTGTTCTGGGACCTCTGCTCTTTGTGATCTTTATAAATGACTTGAATGAGGAAGTGGAAGGGTGGGTTAGTAAGTTTACCGATGACACGAAGGTTGGTGGTGTTGTGGACAGAGTGGAGGGCTGTTGTAGGTTGCAGCAGGACATTGACAGGATGCAGAGCTGGGCAAAGAAGTGGCAGATGGAATTCAACTTAGAAAAGTGTGAAGTGATTCATTTTGGAAGGTCGAATTTGAATGCAGAAGACAGGATTAATGGCAGGATTCTCAGCAACGTGGAGGAACAGAGGGATCTTGGGGTCCACGTCCATAGAATCCCTCAAAGTTGCTAACCAAGTTGATAGGGTTGTAAAGAAGGCATATGGTGTATTGGCTTTCATTGGCAGGGGAATTGAGTTTAAGAGCCGTGAGGTTATGCTCAGCTCTATAAAACCCTGGTTAGACCACACTTGGAATATTGTGTTCAGTTGAGGTCACCTCATTACATGAAAGAAGTGGAAGCTTTAGAGAGGGTGCAGAGGAGATTTCCCAGGATGTTGCCTGGACTGGAGGGCAGGTCTTATGAGCTAAGGTTGAGGGAGCTAGGGCCTTTCTCATTGGAGCAAAGAAGGATGAGAGGTGACTTGATAGAGGTTTACAAGATGATGAGAGGCATAGATAGAGTGGATAGTCAGAAACTTATGACAACACCTCAAGTTCCTCTCTAAGATACTTGGAAATATATCGCCTCACTGTCACTGGGTCAAAGTCCTAAAACTTTCTCCCAAAGAGAATTGTAAGTCTACCCACAGCACATGGACTGTAGCGGTTCAAGAAGGCAGCTCACCACAACTTTCTCAAGTGAGATGGGCAATAAATACCGGCCCAGTCAGCAACACCCACATCCCACAAGTGAATGAAAAAGTGCCGCTGCCAAGATATGAGCAGGAACAAGTAACCAATGTATGGACTGGTCCAGGATGTATCTCAGAGTTCCTTGCTTGCTCTCTACTTTCTCACTCACTATGCGCTCACTTCATTGCTCATAACATCCCTGCCTTACTGTTTTGCATTTTGTCCCGTTAGCCACAGCTTAAAGGCACATAGTACTTCTCAGGGACCACAGTGTGTTACAGTACACAAAGAAGATCTACAGACATTTGTGTCTGTGCCAGTCATCAAACAACTAACTACGCTAGCCCCACTGTCTAGCACTTGGCCCGCAGCTTTGTATGCTACAGTGCTTCAAGTGATTGTCTAAATACTCCTCAAATCTTGTGATGGTTTCTGTCTCCTTCACACTTTCAAGCATTGAGTTCCAGATGCCCACCATCTTCCAGTAAAAAAATTCTTTAAATCCCATCTCAAGCATTCCAGATTCTGTCAATGGAATTAATTACAATTTGAACCTGTGACCCCAAGCATCAGCCTGGGCCTCAGGGATGCTAAAGTACAGCCATTACCACGAAGACACCATCTCCGCATACCCAGGTTATGAGAGAACAAGGTGAGCGAATGTTAATGGATAGTTTGCTAATCCCAGATGGACTGGTGAATCAGCAGCAAACATGCTCCAGGCAAGCTAAGGAGCGAAACTGCAATTTATTTATTTCCAATGTGGATTCTCACAATTCCTTCAGATTAAACTGACTGTCTAGCTCTGAGCCTTATCATAGTTCCCCTTGAAGCACATTAAGATTAATGACATTGCAATGAATATAAAGCAGAACAGACTGATACAGACAGATAGATCCTAACCTTTCAAAACAAAGACAAAGGTTCAAACTAGTTCAAACAGAGAGAATGGGTACATCCTGTCTCTCATTCCTGTAAGGATACTCATGTCAAACGAGTCTGGACAGACAATCAACAGCACAAATTACAAAGAGAAGAGAACATCATATTGAGAGAGGATGCAGGAAAAATGGTATGGGATAAGGAAACTGTAATGACTGCAGCAGGGATTTTGTTTTAATGGGGATAGTGTAGAGGGCATTTTAATGGGGAGGCGATGGCCTAGTGGTATTATTGCTGAACTGTTAATCCAGAGACCCAGGTAATGTTCTGGGGACCAAGGTTCCAATCCCATCACGGATGGTGGAATTTGAATTCAAGAAATATCTGGAATTAAGGGTCTAATGAAGACCATGAATCCATTGTCGAATGTTGGAAAAACCCATCTGGTTCATTAATGCCCTTTAAGGAAGGAAACTGCCATCCTTACCTGGTCTGGCCTACATGTGACCCACAGCAAGTTGGGTGACTCCTAATTACCCAGAGGGCAGTTATGGATGGGCAATAAATGCTGCCTAGCCAGCGATGCCCTCATCTTGTGAATGGATTAAAAAAAACTCTGTATGAACCACATGCTGTACCTGTTCTGGTGACAGTGTAGAGTTAGCTCTACTCTATATCTAACCCCGTGCTGTCCCTGTCCTGGCTGTGTTTGACGAGACAGTGTAGAGACAGCTTTACTTACAGTTTAAAAGAGTAGAAGAAGCTTTACTTTTAGTTTCAAATTAGTAGAAAGCTTTACCCTGTAACTAATGCCATGCTGCCCCTGTCCTGTGAGTGTTTGATGGGAACAGTGTACAGAAAGCTTTGTCTTCAGTTTACTTTCAGTTTAAAACAGTACCTAGCGTTTTATTCTGCATCTAACCCCTTGCTGTCCTTGTCCTGGGAATGTTTGATGGGGACAGTGTTGACGGAGATTTAATTTCAGTTCAAAAGAATAGATCAGGCTTTATTTTCAATTTAGAACAGTACAGAGAGCTTTAGTTTCAGTTTAAAAGAATAGAGTGTTTACTCTGTACCTAACCCAAAACTGTACCTGTCGTGGGAGTATATGATGGAGGCAGGCTCGAAGGAGCTTTACTCTCATTTTAAAAGAGTGGAGTAAGTTTTACCTTGTATTCTTTTACTCATTTATACATGGGATGAAGCCATTGCTGGCTAGGCTAGCATTTATTACCCAACCCTAGCTACCCAGAGGGCAGTTTACAGTCAACCACATACACGCCAGACCAGGTAAGGATGGCAGATTTTCTTCCTTAAAGGACACTAGAGAAGCTGACGACAATTTCAAACAATTTTATGTTCATCATTAGACACTTAATTTCCAGATTTTTATTTAATTCAAATTCAAATTCTAACCCTGTGCTGTCCCTGTCCTGGGAGTGTTTGATGGGGACAGTGTGGCAGGAGCTTTGTTTTCAATGTAAAAGAGTAGGAAGCTTCACTTTCAGTTTAAAAGAGTAGAGGAGGCTTTACTGTATACCTATCGCCATGCTTCATGCTGAAACTGAGAGACTGAATTGGATTGTTCCTCCATCATCTGCCCAGCCAAAGCAAAATAATGAGAATGTCCATTTCTTTAAGCCTGAAACCAATTACAAACTGAATTCCCACAGTAACCATGGTCCAAGAACTCTGTCAACACTCTACTGAGCGTGAGTATTAAAGGTCAACTGTGTTGCTCCTTTTAGTGTAAAGGGCTGGAAGAAGCTATACCCTGTATTTATACGTGTCAGCTGCTGGCCTGTGTTCAACATTGCAATTCAAAATACGTGAGCTGTTTCAGTTCAAAAGAATAGATCAGGCTTTATTTTCAATTTAGAACAGTACAGAGAGCTTTAGTTTCAGTTTAAAAGAATAGAGAGTGTTTACTCTGTATCTAACCCAAAACTGTACCTGTCGTGGGGGTATATGATGGAGGCAGGCTCGAAGGAGCTTTACTCTCATTTTAAAAGAGTGGAGTAAGTTTTACTTTGTATTCTTTTACTCATTTATACATGGGATGAAGCCATTGCTGGCTAGGCTAGCATTTATTACCCAACCCTAGCTACCCAGAGGGCAGTTTACAGTCAACCACATACACGCCAGACCAGGTAAGGATGGCTCCAGTCACCAAATAACAGCTAATCAATTACATGTGTCTCAACCCAATCAGTGAAGTACTTCAGGAGCAGCACACCCATTAGTTATGTTACTGTAACTGACACAGAGGCTGCTTTAACGACTAAGTGACATCGAAAAAAATCACATGAACCAGAAAATAAAGGTTTCTGCTGCTCATCACGTTTGTCAGATTGAAGGGAATGAGTTTTCAGCCTTTAGGATTGGTTACCATCGGAGTGAAAGGGAAGAAGTTTGCGTCCATTTGGGTTTGCAGACGATCCGGAATAAACAGGAAAGGGTTCGGGTCAATTGGGATTGTGTACAATGGGAATGAAACACAAGGAGTGTAAGTCCGTTGGATTTATGCATTGTCAGTGTGAATGGGAAGAGTTTGGTCCTTTGGATTGGTTACAATGGGAGTGAATGGGAAGGAGTTTGGGCGCGGAAATGCACTTCCTGTGTAACCAGTTCCCGAGAAGCCAGCATTCTCGGAGAGTGTGATATTCCATGTGTATTCATTGCCAGAGTTCCAGGGTCACAGACAGGACGGTGACAACCCGGGTACATGGGTACACGGTGACAACACGGATACACGGTGACGGTGACAACACAGGTACACGGTGACAACACGGGTACACGGTGACGGTGACAACACGGGTACACGGTGACAACACGGGTACACGGTGACGGTGACAACACGGGTACACGGTGACGATCCGGGAACACGGTGACGACCCGAGAACACGGTGACGGTGACAACACGGGTACACGGTGACGAGCCGGGTACACAGTGACGACCCAGGAACACAGTGACAACACGGGTACACAGTGACAACACGGGTACACAGTGACGGTGACAACACGGGTACACAGTGACAACACGGGTACACAGTGACGGTGACGACACGGGCACACAGGTACACGGTGACGGTGACGACACGGGTACACAGTGACGACCCGGGACTCGGGTACACGGGGATGGTGACGACCCGGGTCTCGGGTACACGGGGACACAGGGACGGTGACGACCCGGGTACATGGTGACGACCCGGGTCTCGGGTACACGGTG
>NC_063334.1:125776846-125776995 GCF_021869965.1 Rhincodon typus
GACCCGGGTACATGGTGACGACCCGGGTCTCGGGTACACGGTGACGGTGACGACCCGGGTCTCGGGTACACGGTGACGGTGACGACCCGGGTACACGGTGACGGTGACGACCCGGGTCTCGGGTACACGGTGACGGTGACGACCCAGGT
>NC_063334.1:125777395-125777472 GCF_021869965.1 Rhincodon typus
GTGTGAGAGAGAGAGTGTGTGTGTGAGAGTGTGTGTGTGTTTGTGTGTGTCTGTGTGAGAGAGAGAGTGTGTGTGTG
>NC_063334.1:125777482-125796658 GCF_021869965.1 Rhincodon typus
GTGTGTGTGTTTGTGTGTGTCTGTGTGAGAGAGAGAGTGTGTGTGTGAGAGTGTGTGTGTGTTTGTGTTTGTGTGTGTGTGAGTGTATGTTTGTGTGTGTGTGAGTGTATGTTTGTGTGTGTGAGAGAGAGAGATAGTGTGTGTGAGAGTCTGTGTGTGTAAGACCATAAGACCATAAGACCATAAGACATAGGAGCAGAAATTAGGCCATTCGGCCCATCGAGTCTGCTCCGCCATTCAATCATGGCTAATAAGTTCCTCAACCCCATTCTCCTGCTTTCTCCCCGTAACCCTTGATCCCCTTGATAATCAAGAACCTATCTATCTCAGTCTTAAATGTACTCAATGACCTGGCCTCCACAGCCTTCTGTGGCAGTGAATTCCATAGATTCACTGCTCTCTGGCTGAAGAAGTTTCTCCTTATCTCCATTCTAAAAGGTCTTCCCTTTACTCTAAGGCTGTGCCCTCAAGTCCTAGACTCTCCTACCAATGGAAGCATCTTCCCAACATCCATTTTATCCAGCCATTCAGTATTCTGTAAGTTTCAGTTAGATCCCCCCTCATCCTTCTAAACTCCAATGAGTATAGTCCCAGAGTCCTCAAACGTTCCTCATATGTTAAGCTTTCCACTCCTGGGACCATTCTCGTGAACCTTCTCTGTACTCGCTCCAGGGCCAGTACATCCTACACTGATATTTTCGAGGGATTTTGAAAACATGCATGGAATTATTGAGTCTAGTGACCCTTCGTCAGAACACTGGACTCAAAACATTAACTCTGTTTTTCTCTCTACATATGATACCAGACCTGCTGACATTCTCCAGCAATTTTTAGTTTTGTTTCAGGTTTCCAGTATCCGCAGTTCTTTGTATTTATTTTTATTCACATGAATAGTTCAGTTCAGTTTCTGGACATCTTTCTCAGATGTCTGTCATCCTTTAGAATTCTCTACCTCAGGCTGTGGAGGCTCTGTCTTTAAGTATGTTTAAGGTAGATATTAATAGATTTCTGATCATTAATGGCATACAAGGTTATTGGGGGTTGGGGGTATAAAAAGCATTTAAGTGCTCAATCATCAACAATCATGTTCATGGCAAGGTAGGCTCGATGGGCTGAATGGCATACTCCTGTTCCTTTATCCCAATGTTGCATTCAGTTTATTGATATTTGAAGTGTCACCCACTCCTCATTCTACGCAGAATGTTAATTCTGGATGTCAAAATAAACACTTGTACACATCTCCTAGCAACAAAAATTATGATATTCAGACAGTTTACTAAACTGTCTAAAGCCCTGAGTTGACATTTCACTCTTTAATATATCATAATGCCTTACGTAGTTTGTTTTCATTCAACTAAGTAACTGAACAACAATTGTATTGCATTTCAGAGAGGAAGGTTACACAACACACTGAGAGAAAAAAAACTCTCATCTCTGTTCTGAAAGAGTGATCCCCTCATTTTAAACAGTGCCCCTTGGTTCTGGGCTGACCCCCAAGAGGAAACTTTCTTCCCACATCCACCTTATTAAGGCCATTTAGAACCTTATATATTTCAATCAAGTCAGCCCTCACTCTGTAAACTCCAGTGAAAACAAGCACAGTCTGTCCAATCTTGCCTCATTAACCAGCCAACTCATTACAGGTATCAATCTCATAAACGTCCTCTGAACCACCTCCAATGCAATTACATTCTTCGTTAAATAAGGAGATCAAAATGGCAAGCAGTATTTGAGATGTGTTCTCACCAAGGCTTTATATAACCAAAGCATAACATCCTTACTTTTATGTTCAATTCCTCTCATTAAAAGGATAGCGTCCTGTAATAAACCTTATTAATCCCTTGCTGTACCAGCATACGAACTCTGTGATTTATGCAAGGGCAGCTAAGGTGGGAAAACCTCACAACCTTTAAGAAGTACTTGGATGAGCACTTGAAATATCAAGGCTATGTGTCAAATGCTGGAAGTGTAGATTTAGAATAATTTTTTGTTGGTGTAGACTCAATGGGCTGAAGGGTCTGTTCTGTACTGTACGATTCTATGATTCTATGCAGTAGAAACCCAAATCTCTCTGAGTCCTGGAATTCTGTGGTCATTGTATGCTTATGTAATACTCTGTTTTTATATTCTCCATGCCAAAGTGAACAACTACACATTTTGCCACATTATATTCCTTCTGCCAGATTGTTGCTCAGTCACATAACCTATCCTTAGCAGTCTGCATCCTTGTTTTGTCACCTCTACTAAATGGCTTCAGACCTATCTTTGTGTTTTTGCCTTGCTGTTCAAAAAACTGGAGAGAGCTTTATTCTGCGTCTAACTCTGTGCTGTCCTTGTCCTGGGGAGTGTTTGATGAGGACAGTACAGAGGAAGCTTTACTCTATATCTAATGCCATGCTGTCCCTGTCCTGTGAATGTTTGATGAGGACCATGTCGAGGAAGCTTTACGCTGTGTCTAACCCCATGCTGTCCCTGTTTTGTGAATATGTGATGCGGACAGCGTGGAGTGAGCTTCATGCTATGTCTACTCCCACGCTGTCTCTGTCCCACGGGGCATTTGATAGGGATGGTGTCATGGGAACTTTACTTTCAGTTTAAAAGAGTTAAGGGATGTTTACTCTGTATCTGGGCCTGTGCTGTCCCTATCCTTCGTGGGTCTGATTCAGACAATTTCAAGGGAAATTTACTTTCAGTTTTAAAAAGCTGAAGGAACTTTACTCTGTATCTAACAGAAAATGGACTAGTCAGCAACGGGCAGCATGGTTTCGTACGGGGAAGGTCATGTCCCACCAACCTGACCGAATTTTTTGAAGAGGTGACAAAGATAATTGATGGGGGAAGAGCTGTGGATGTAGTTTATATGGACTAAACTAAGGCATTTGATAAAGTCCGACATGGCAGATTGGTACAAAAACTAAAATTACATGGGATTCGGGGTAGGCTGGCTAGATGGATACAAAACTGGCTTGGTCATAGAAGACAGAGGGTAGCAGTGGAAGGGTGTTTTTCAGAATGGAGACCATTAACTAGTGGTGTTTCACGGCGATTATTCTTAGGTCCTCTGTTGTTTGTAGTATATATAAATGATCTGCAGGAAATTGTGTGTGGTCTGATTATTAAGTTTGCAGATGACACAAAGATTGGTGGACTTGCTGATAGTGCTGACGACTGTGAAAGGTTACAGCAGGATGTAGAGAGATTGGTGACTTGGGCACAGAAATGGCAGGTGGAGTTTAATCCAGGCAAATGCAAGGTGATGCATTTTGGAGGATCAAATTTAGGTGTGAATTATACTGTAAATGGTAGAACCCTGAGGAACATTAATGTACAGATGGATCTGAGCATGCAGGCCCACAGTTCCCTAAAAGTGGCAACACAGGCGGCCAAGGTGATTAAGAAGGCATATGGCATGCTTTTCTTCATTGGCCGGGGAATGGAGTACAAGAGTTGGTAAACCATGCTGCAACGCTTGTTAGGCCGCATTTGGAGTACTGTGCGCAGTTTTGGTCGCCACATTACCAAAAGGAGATGGAAGCTTTGGAGAGAATGCAGAGAAGGTTCACCAGGATGTTGGATGGTCTCGAGGGCATTGGCTATGAGCAAAGGTTAAAAAGACTAGGATTGTTTTCATTGGAAAGACGATGGTTGAGAGGAGACCTGATAGAGGTCTACAAAATTATGACAGGCATAGATAGGGTGGATATCAGAGGCTTTTCCCCCAGGATTGAAGTTTCAATTATAAGGGGGCACAGGTTCAAGGTGAGAGGGTTAAAGTTTAAGGGAGATGTGTGAGGAAAGTTTTTCATGCAGAGTGGTAGGAGCCTGGAACTCACTGCCAGAAGAGGTGGTGGAAGCAGGCACATTGGTGACATTTAAGAGGCATCTGGATGGTGACATGAATAGGGAGGGAATAGAGGGATATGGACTGAATAAGGGCAGAGGGTTTGTTTTTTAGTTTAGTCAGGGCATGATGATCGGCACAGGCTTGGAGGGCCGAAGGGCCTGTTCCTGTGCTGTACTTTTCTTTTGTTATTTTTGTTCTTCTAACCCAGTGCTGTACCTGTCCCAGAAGTGTTTGATCAACAGACTGAGGGATTTCAAAGTGTGAGAAATGGGACAGCGCAATCAACAATGAGACTGATTGATGATGTTTAGAAAATAAAATCACACACATCTGCTGTCTATCTGATTTTCAACAGTCTTTTCCACAGTTGTCACTATGTATTGCAATGCAGTGGAATTGCAAATCAAATTTTTCTCTGATGTATCTTGGCTCAATTTATATACTGCCTATAAAATGACAGCAACAAGTTGCGATATGGAAAAAAAATGCTTTAATTTGAAACTTGCGAGGGTAAAATTCCTTCTGATTTGGTCTGGGATTTGCAGACACCTATTTGCTTACCTAAACCAACATTACTAATAAACAGTTTATCTAAGCATTACTGAGTTGCTGCTTACAGGATCTTGTGATGTGCCAATTGGCTGTTCTGATTCCTACATTACAAAATGCATTTCAAAAATAACTCACTGACAGTGACACTGACTTTGTGATGCATGTCTTTTGTTCTTACCTGTGAGGGGTGAGCTCAGATCTGTGTATTGCCCCTGTGAGGGGGAGCATGAAATTGCCTAGTCCCCATGGTCTCCTCACTAATTGTGTCAGATCTTTTGGTTTAATTCAGAATCCCAGTGTCGAACTGCAAGTTTGGAGATGGGTAACAATCGAGGAGTTAACCCTTTTCAGACCCAATCTTAAACATTGCCAGCACTCTCTGATCTCATTTACCCAACTCCTCCCACTGCCTCTCCATCTAGGCTTTCATTCAAATAGAGAAAACAAACTGTACTCAGGGAGCACCAGCCCGGGCACCCATCCCTCTATGTGAAGACTGAGACTCACCATGGCTATCTCACCCAGGCTGAGCTGAGCACGGCCCAGTGTCTGCAAGGCTTCCCACCACTGGGGGTCTAAGCGCACAGCCATCTCCGCTGCCTGCACGGCCTGGAAAACCTCGTTAAGGATCATCAGAACCTGGGAGAAGACAACAGCAGAGTCAGTCCACAATCTCAGCAGCAGACACTAACTCCATATCAGCAGAACTCACAGAGACAAGAGAAACCCAGAGACTGGCCAGACATGTGGAGCCCCTCGGGGGAAGAGTAGCTCAGAGTCACCATATCAACACCAGGATTTCAAAGATTAAATTATAAACAGATCATTGGCTTTCAAGGTGACATATCTAGGCAAGCCTTTAGAAATGGCAGAGATTTGATGGGATAAATACATTGGGTACGATTATCACTTCTCTAGAGGGGCATGGAAGGTGGGCAAGTATTTCTACAGGTCAACTCATTCAATCTTGTGATCTAGCTGGCACTTCAGCAATTAAGTTTTGGCTGAGAAGGTGAACTGGGGAACATGGGAACTCGAAGGGCAACGTTTTTACACAGAGGGTGGTATGCATATGGAATAAGCTGCCAGCGGAAGTGGTTGAGGAGAGTACATTAACAACATTTAAAAGGCATTTGGACAAATACATGGATAGGAAAAGTTTAGAAGGATATGGGCCAAGTGCAGGGAAATGGGGTTAGGGTGGATGGACATTTTGGTCAGCACGGACCAGCTTGGGCCAAAGGGCCTGACTCTGTAACTGGAGACCATCCCGCAGTGCTTATTAAAAGACCACGTCTCAGGATCATACACAGGGGTTCACACTGGAGGGTGAGAGCTCAGTGAGTGTAAAATTCCAGCCCACATGGGGGAGGGCTGGGTGGCCCAAATTATGGCAGGTGGTTGGGAATGAGGGAGGGAGGAAGGAAGGTCCAGGTCATGGAGGAGAAAGAGAATGGGGTATGAATCAGGATCTAGCCAATCAGTGAGGGTGGAGTGAGGCAGCGGATAATGCTCCCACCTCACAGGAAAGAAAGACCTGCATTTATATGGAGACTTTGTTATGGGCCAGATTAAACCCCCTCAAAATGTGTCAAGGAGATAGCCTGAACCTTAGTGTTTATTTTATCTGAAGGCAAGTGTAAGGTGCTGTGTTCCAGATGTAATTGGATCGGTCCATCACTAGGTTTTAAGTAAAACACACTTTATTCTTACAACACAGTTGAAATAAAAATGGAAAAGAGGAATTAGCTTAACTTCAACTCTATGGAAATATTTAATAAAGTAATATATTAATTAATTATTAATCAACTGTTCCAGTATAGCAGCATCCCACAAACACACCCTTGGCAAAGACAAATTCAGCAAAACAGATTTTCCTCATGTGCTATTTCCCTTCCAATCCAGGTGAAAGGAACACCGAAAGAAACAAAAACCGAAAGAACTGCGGATGCTGTAAATCAGGAACAAAAAACAAAGGGTCACCGGACCCGAAACGTTAACTCTGTTTTTCCCTTCACAGTTGCTGCCAGACCTGCTGACCGAAAGAAACAATCTGGCAGCAGAAAAAGAACAACATCTATCAGTTTCGACAGCCAACCCCAAACCCCAACTGAAAACAAAACTAAAACCCGGGATCTGTGTGAGCCTGACTCCACCAACTCATGCTTCTTTTAATATAACAAAAAAACTCAGGGAGCTCAAAGCTGTTTACCCACTGCTTCTGAAGAAGACATTCCGCACCACTGTGGCAACACCTCTCTACAAGAGAAACAACACAGAATAAGTCTCTCTTACAGGCCTGAGTTCAAATGATGAGCTGTCCTGATAGAACTGGTAGAGAGGAAATGTTCTCAAAGGGGAAGGGTTGAAAATCAGAGGCCACATATTTACCATGATTGTCAAAGAACCAAAACCATGAAGACAAATTTACTTTATTCAATGACTGGCTGGGATCTGAAACTCATTGTCTGAAATTCTGATAATGTAATTCTGAAGATGTAATCATGGCTTTTGTAAAGGGAATTGGATAAGCATCTGCAGTAGAAATCATTGGCAAGATGAATGGGAAAGGGAGTTGGTATTGGACCAAGCTGAATTAGTCTCACAGAAAACCAACAAAGTACTTTGAAAGATAGCCATCATTATAATGTCGGGCCTGAGGTAGCCAGTTTCCATATGACAAATGACCACAAATATCTGCTTTCATATAGAAAATTCTGGAAATAGTCAGTATATTTGGAGGTATTTACACAGGCAGAAACACAGCTACCATTTCAGGTCTGTAAATTTTCATTTGAACCAGTTCGGAGGGAGGTCACTGACCTGAATTGTTAGCTCTGCTTCTCTTTGAAGCGGATGCTGTCTGATCTGCTGACTATTTTTAACATTTTCGGTTCTTATTTCTGATTTGAGCATCTGCAGCTCTTGCATACCTGATTTTGTCAAACACTAGGGGGCACAGGTTTAAGGTGAGAGGGAGAGATGGCCAGAAAACAAGGCAGACCTATTGGCTCTTTTCAAAATTGTGCCATAGAATTTTTTGTACTGGACTGAAGGGTCAGATAGGGCTGCAGGTTTATCAGTTCATTCACGGAACAGCTCCTCCAGCACTCCTTCAGTACACCTCTGACATTCTCCAGACAAGATTACATATTCAAGTTTCTGGAGTGAAATATGGACATATGACCTCCTGACTTGGCAAGCATTATTCACTCAGCTCTAAATGACACCTGGTTTAACTAAATGCTGTGTTTATCTGTTCCTCAATACCAGGGGGGATATATTTCTGCACATGTGCAGATGGAGTGCCAGTGCCTGTGACATGACTGAGAGTGACATCTGGGCAGCTGAAATCAATAAAGTTAGCAAAGAAATCCTAAAAGTGCTTTGTTTGCCACCCAACACTTTCCCCTCAACCATCACCACTTCTCTTCACAGCCTGCACTCCCTCCTACAGCCCCATGGCCTTCTGCCATTAGCCTTTTGCCATTCGCCTCTTGCCTCTGTACAGATGGCAGGGAGCTGAAGGGAGAAAACAAAGGAATGACAAGGGTAAAAGAGAGTGGGCAGCAGGTGGTAGGGTGTAGGCTCTCGGGAGTTCCAATGATTAAAATAAGTAGTGGGTCAAAGCACGGTTGTGCAGTGGCCAGAGTGGGAGTCAAAATTTTTTTAAATTCACTCACGGGACGTGGGTGTCGCTGGCTGGTCCCGCATTTATTGCTCTTCAGAAGGTGGGGGTGAGCTGCATTCTTGAACCACTGTAGACCATATGCTGTAGGTAGACCCACAATGCCGTTAAGGAGGGAATTACAGAATTTAGACCCAGAAACACTGAAGGAACAGTGATATATTTCCGAGTCAAGATGATGAATGATTTTGAGGGGAACTTGCAGGGGCTGGTGTTCCCATGTATTGCTACCCTTGTCCTTCTAGATGGAAGTGATCGTAGGTTTGGAAGGTGCTGTCTGAGGATCTTTGGTGAATTTCTGCAGTGCATCTTGTAGACAGTACACACTGCTGCTACTGAGCCTCGGTGGTGGAGGGAGTGGATGCTTGTGGATGTGGTGCCAATCAAGATGCTGCTTTGTCCTGGATGGTGTCAAGCTTCTTGAGTGTTGTTGGAGCTGCACCCATCCAGGCAAGTGGGGAGTATTCCATCACACTCCTGACTTGTGCCTTGTAGATGGTGGACAGGCCTTGGAGAGTCAGGAGATGAGTTATTTGCTGCAGGATGTTGCCTGGATTTGAGTGTATTAGCTATCAGGAAAGGGTGGACAAATGTAGACTGTTTTTGCTGGAGCATCAAAGGCTAAGGGGCAACCTGATACAAAAATAGTAAATCTTCCATATCCATGAAATCCCGAATTGTAAATTTGCGTATTCATGCCAAAAAAGAAGTAACAACAAATTCAACTTCCAGGGACAAAACATGTATATCCAAGATTTTGAACCTATTTTTAACGAGCTCTGCACTCGTAAATTCCACCATTCTCACAAGGGTTCTCAGGAACAGAACCCTCGCAGATATGGAGGAATGAATGTATGTACAATTATGAGAGGCGTGGATAGTCAAAGTCTTTCTCCCAGGGTGGAATTGTCAAATACTAGGGGCACAGGTTTAAGGTGAGAGGGAGAGAGTTTAAGGGAGATGTGCAAGGCAAGTCATTTTTACAGGCAGGGTGGTAGATGCTTTGAACGCACTGTTGGGGAGGTGGTACAAGCAGATATGATAAAGTTTAAGAGTTATTTAGATTGAACAAGTAGGGAGTTGAGAGATATGGAACATGTGCAGACAGATGGGTTTAGTTTGAAATAGCATCATGGTCAGTGCAGTAATGGTGGGCCGAAAGGCCTTTCCTGTACTGCACTGTTCTACTCCTATGATTCCTAGCCTTTGACTTGCTCTTGCCACCTCTGTATTTTAAGAGTTTGTCCAGTTTCTGGTCAATATTGATATTGGAGTACCTCCCAATCTCATTTTCCTGATGGACAGCACCAGCAGGAGTTATACGGTGTTAATTCGACATTGGGTTGGATACAGTTAGATTCTGTCTGTCACTCACTTGCCTATGCTGCAGGAATCAAAAAAATGGAATTTGTGGTTGAATTTGCCCAGACTTTCTGGTAGCGATGGCCAGATCACTTCATCTAGGAATGACCTCCCTATCTGAGTGCTAGGAGTTGTGCTGATGCACAATGGAGTGCATTCAGCAGGCTCAATTACTGACTCTCACTGTTTAAAAAGTCTCCACCCGGATTCAGATCATTCTCCGGATAGGGGAGCAGCGCGGATTGAGGAAGGGTCAGTGGAGGGGAGAAGGATTTGGAATGCAGGTGGAATATTCCCACAGTGTGGCACAACTAGATTTTCAAAAGTTATCCAACAAATTTCCACATGCCAGAGGGTGCAAGCTAACCTCAAAGCTGTGACAATTCAAGATCCTATTGTTGTTACAGTACAGAAACTGGGCATTAACCCCTCCAGTCCAGGTACAGGTATTTCTCCTATAACATGATAGTTGCGTTCTTGTGTGACCTCGCACTATAGAAAATCACTATACCTGTACAGCAGATAGTTCACGTCATCCAAACAGCGTCCACTATTCATCAATTGCATTACAGCCAATTCGCGTTAATGAAACACATGTTTATAACAGAACTACCTGTATATTCCAAATCTTTTTACCCATCCTGTTCCTTAATCCTTTGTCAAACACTTCACTTGTGTGGTTTACATGGAGGTTACAACATGGGAATTGGGCCCTTGATCACCAGTCAAAGTATATTCTCTGCACAAAAACAGTCCTAAACAGATTTACTTCCATGTTTATAAATCCTTATCTCCAAACTAATCTGGCTTTCCTCACTGACTGACTCAGGAAGTGCATTCAATAAACATACATCCCCTCTGAAGAATTTTCTCCTGGTCTAAATCTTATTGAATGTTTATCTGCAGCCCCTCTCTCTGGATCCCACCGTTATAGATTCATAGAGTTGTACAACATGGAAACTGACCCTTCGGTCCAACTCCTCCATGCCGACCAGATATCCTAAATTAATTTAGTCCCATTTGCCAGCATTAGGCCCATTACCTCTAAACCCTTCCTATTCATGTACCCGTGCAGCTGCCTTTATAATGTTGTAATTGTACCTGTCTCTACCACTTCCTCTGGCAGCTCATTCCATACACGCACCACCCTCTGCGTGAAAAAGTTAACCCTCAGGTCCCTTTTAAATCTTTCCCCTCTCACCGTAAACCTATGCCCTCTAGTTTTGGACTCTTGTTGGAGGCAGTCTGCTCCTATTTAAATTCTTTTTCAAATTTTAAACTTTAATTGCCTTGCTAAATAGTTTGACAGTTGAAGCTTATGTTTTTCAAATCTTTGCACCCTATCTCCTCAGACTGGGTGAATCTGTACTGTTCACAATGCAAAGCCTTGTCCGTACTGCACCCAAGGTCTAATTAAAGTTTTATATCAGCTCATTACTACCTGCCATGTCAGTCTGGTAGCACTTTCACCCAAGTCAGGAAGTTGTGGTTCTAGTTTCACTGCAGAGGCCTGACCACAGAAAAACTCAGTTGATTTTGCAATGTAGTATGGGGAGGGGAGGAGGTGTTGTACCATCCTTCAGGTTTGATACTGAACTACTCTCAACATGGACATAAAAAACTGCTTGGCACTATTCAGACGACCCTGGCACTTCTGCCGGTGTCCTGGTCAATATTTATCCCTCAATCAGCATTACAGTAACAGGCCACGTGTTCCCTGATCACACAATTGTGTAAGGGAAGTCACTGTGCTGTCACATTGCAACTGTGGAGAATCTTCCAAAATTCTCCATTGTTTATAAATCTCATGGGAACATCCTCAAATGGTGAAAGGCACAATAGCAATGTAAGTCTGCCTTTCTTGATTGGGAACACAAGGAGCTACACGACTTAGAAAAACAATTTGCTACAATGATTTCCTCCATTACAACACTCCTGACCATACTGTCAAACAAACCAGAAGCTGGATTGTGAAATGTTCCAGAACATCCTGAGGTGGTGAAACGCTGTTTGGAAGTGGAAGTTGTTTGCAGTAAGATAATAACAGCTGAGCTGTACTCTGAGGAGTCTTCATACTCATGCATTGGAGCATCCCATTCAACACTTTCCCTTCTGCTTCTAACCTACTTAGTTACTTCCTTTCAGTTACAGAAATGTATGGTTCGGCTATTCAACCCCTCCAGCTTTCAAATAAGATCATGGCTGATCTGACTGTGACCTCAATCCCTCATTCCCCCTCTAGTGCCATGCAGTTTGACTCCCTTGTTAGTCAACAATCTATCCAAGTGTGCCTTAAAAATATTCAATGATCCCTCTTTCACAGCTCCCTGATGAATAGATTCTGAAATGGGCATCTCTTATTTTTGAACAGTGACCTCTATTTTTAGTCTCTCCCACAAGGGGAAACATCAAACACCCAGGCACAATCAATGTAGTGGTACACGCTGGAAAATATAAACTTATATAAAATATGGAGTTTGGTTGAACTGTGGCAATGAAACTGACAATAGACATACATAAATTTTACCTACATAGAACGTAGAACAGTTCAGCACAGGAACAGGCTTTTCGGCCCACCATGTCTGTGCTGACCATGATGCCATTCTAAACTAATCCCATCTGCCTGCCCATGGTCCATATCCCTCTATTTCCTGCCTGTTCATGTGTCTGTCTAAATGCCTGTTAAACGTTGCTATCGTATCTGCTTCTACTACTTCTCCTGGCACCGTGTTCCAGGCACTCACCACCCTGTGTAAAAAAACTTGCCTCACACATCTTTTTTAAACTTCCCCCCTCTCATCTTAAACCATTGCCCCCGCATATTTGACATGCCCACCCTGGGAAAATGACTCCACCCATCTACCCTATCCATGTCTCTCATAATTTTACATACTTTGAGAACAATCCAAGTTTATCCAGTCTCTCGTTACAGCTAATACATTCCGATCCAGGCAGCACCCTGGTAAAACTCTTCTGCGCCCTCTCCAAAGCCTCCACATCCTTCCTATGGTACAGTGACCAGAAGTGCACACAATACACCAAATGTGGCCTAACTGAAGTCTTATACAGCTGCAATATGACTTGCCAACTTTTACACTCAATGTCCCAATAAATGAAAGCAAGCATAGACATTAAGAACATAAGAACCAGGAGCAGGAGCTGGCCACCTGGCCCTTCGAGCCTGCTCCGTCATTCAATAAGACCATGGCTGATCTTTTCATGGCCTCAGTTCCACTCACCCACCTTCCCAGCATAACCCTTAATTCCTTTACTGTTCAAAAAATTATCTATCTTAGCTTTAAAAACATTCGATTAGGAAGCCTCTAATACGCTACTGGGCAGGGAATTCCATCTACAAGTTCGTTGATGACACCACCATAGTGGGATGGATATCTAAGAACGACAGGTCAAACTACAGAAGGGAGATAAAGGGCTTGGTGACGTGGTGCAATGAGAACAACCTCTCGCTCAACGTCAGCAAAACTAAAGAACTGATCATTGACTTCAGAAAGAAAGGAGGAGAACATGCCCCCATCTACATCAATGGAACTGAGGTTGAGAGAGTGAAGAGCATCAAGTTCCTTGGAGTGACGATAACTGACAACCTGACCTGGATTTCCCAGGTAGCTGTGACAGTCTGGAAGGCACAACAACGCCTCTTCTTCCTCAGGCAGCTCAGGAAATTTGCCATGTCCATAAGGACCCTCACCACCTTCTACAGATATACCATTGAAAACATACTGTCTGGGTGCATAACGGCCTGGTACAGCAACTGCTCTGCCCAGGACCGTAAGAAACTACAAAAGGTGGTGTGCACAGCCCAGACCGTCACAGAAGCCAACCTTCCATCCATGGACTCTATTTAGAACACAGAACATAGAACATTACAGCACAGTACAGGCCCTTCGGCCCTCGATGTTGCGCCGACCTGTGAAACCAATCTGAAGACCATCTAACCTAAACTATTCCATTATCATCCATATGTTTATCCAATGACCATTTAAATGCCCTTAAAGTTGGCGAGTCTACTACTTTTGCAGGCAGGGCATTCCACGCCCTTACTACTCTCTGAGTAAAGAACCTACCTCTGACATCTGTCCTATATCTATCACCCCTCAATTTAAAGCTATGTCCCCTCGTGCTAGCCATCACCATCCGAGGAAAAAGGCTCCCACTGTCCACCCTATCTAATCCTGCTCGCTGCCATAGAAAGGCAGCCAACTTCATCAAAGACCCATCACACCCCGGTAATGACCTCTTACACCCTCTTCCATCAGGCTGAAGGTACAGAAACCTGAACACACACACAAGCAGGTTCAGGAACAGTCTCTTTCCAGCTGATGTCAGACTGATGAATGGACACTAGTGTCAAATAATGTAACCTTCAACGTAACCTGTATGTCTCTGTGTCTTTTTGATCTGTACATCCCTTGTTTGCTGTGATCTGCCAGTATCGCTTGTAAACAAAGCTTTTCACTGTACTTCGGTATACATGACAATGAATCAATCAAAATCAATCCAATCTCCACCGATTCACAACCCTTTGGCTGAAGAAGTTCCTTCTCAATTCAGTCATAAATCTGGTCCCTCTAATTTTGAGGCTATGTCCCCTAGTTCTAGTTTCACCGCCAGTGGCAACGACCTCCCTGCTTCTATCTTATCTATTCCCCTCATAATTTTATATGTTTCTATAAGATCCCACCTCATTCTTCTAAATTCCAATGAGTATAGTCCCAGCCTACTCAATCTCTCCTCATAAGCCAATCCTCTCAACACTGAAATCAACCTAGTAAACCTCCTCTGCACCTCAGTAAACCTCTTCTGCACCTCCTTCTGTGCCAGCACATCCTTTCTCAAGTAAGGAGACCAAAACTGTACACAGTAATCCAGGCGTGGCCTCACCAGCTCCCTGATACAGCTGTAACATAACCTCGGGTCAAGGAAACGGGGTTGGAGCCAGTAAAGGTGAGTGTAGGTGGGGGGTTAGGGAGGGGATAGGTCGGTCCAGGGAGGACGGACAGGTCCAGGAGGCGGGATGAGGCTAGTAGGTAGGAGATGGGGGTGGGGCTTGAGGTGGGAGGAGGGGATAGGTGGGAGAAAGGACAGATTAGGGAGGCAGGTACGAGCTGGGCTAGTTTTGGGATGTGGTCGGGGGAGGGGAGATTTTGAAGCTTGTGAAGTCCACATTGATACCATTGGGCTGCAGGGTTCCCAAGCGAAATATGAGATGCTGTTCCTGCAACCTTCGAGTGGCATCGTTGTGGCATTGCAGGAGGCCCAGGATGGACATGTCGTCCAAGGAGTGGGAGGGGGAGTTGAAATGGCTCACGACTGGGAGGTGCAGTTGTTGGTGCGAACCAAGCGTAGGTGTTCCACAAAGCTGCCCTCAGGCCTCCGCTTGGTTTCCCCGATGTAGAGGAGGCCACAACGGGAACAGCGGATACAGTATACCACATTAGCGGATGTGCAGGTGAACATCTGTTTGATGTGGAAGGTCTTCTTAGGGCCTGGGATGGGGGTGAGGGGGGAGGTATAGGGGCAGGTGTAGCACTTCCTGCGGTTGTAGGGAAAAGTGCCGGGTGTGGTGGGGAATGTGGAGCGGATAAGGGAGCCACGGAGAGAGTGGTCCCTCCGGAAAGCAGATAAGGGTGGGGAGGGAAAAATGTCTTTGGTGGTGGAGTCCGATTGCAGATGGCAGAAGTGTCGGAGGATGATGTGTTGGATCCGGAGGTTGGTGGGGTGGTACGTGAGGACGAGGGGGATCCTGTTTTGGTTATTATTGCGGGGAGGGGGTGTCAGGAATGAGTTGCGGGATGAGTCTCTCGCACTTCCCGCAAGTCATGCTGCAATTTTTTACCATTCAAATAATAGCCCCTTTTACTGTTATTCCTACCAAAACGGATGACTTCACATTTGTCAACACTGAATTCAATCTGCCAGACCCTCACCCACTCACTTAAACTATCTATATCCCTCTGCAAACTTTCACAGTCCTCTGCACACTTTGTTCTACCACTCATCTTAGTGTCATCTGCAAAGCATACCATGTATCTTCTTTACCACATTATCCATTTGTGTTGCCACTCTCAGGGAGCTATGGACTTACACCCTAAGATCCTTCCATATATCAATCTCCTAAGGGTCCTGCCATTTACTGTATACTTTCCTCTTGCATTTGACCTCCCAAATGTATCGCCTTACCCCCACTTGCCCAGATTAAACTCCACCTGTCATTTTTCCACCCAGCTTTCCAAGGGGTCTATATCCTGCTGTATCCTTTGACAACTTTCTTCACTATCCATAACTCCTCCAATTTTTGTGTCATCTGCAAACCTACTAATGAGACCACGTACGTTTCCATCCAAATTATTTATATATATTACAAACAACATAAGTCCCAGCACTGATCCTTGTGGAACACCACTGGTCACAGATCTCCAGTCAGAAAAACACCCCTCCACAACAACCCTCTTCTATGACCAAGCCAATTTTGGATCCAAATTGCCAACTCACCAAGGATTCCATGTGACTTCATCTTCTGGACTAGCCTACCGTGAGGTATCTTTTCAAATGCTTTAGTAAAGTCCATGTAGTCATTATTCATTGACCTGACCTCATTAAACATCTTCTTCATTTCCATAAAGTTTGTGAAATAAGACTTTTCCCAACATAAAGCCCATGTTAACTATCCCTAGTAAGACACTTCTTTTCCAAATGCTGTACCGAAGACTCTTCTCTAATAATTTTTCTACCGCTGATGTAAGATGTACAAAGGTTGGGTCAGATCTAAGCTCTGCAGTCTTGCCACATCCAGTTGTGAATGGTGATGGACAATTAAACAACTCACTGGAGGAGGAGGCTCCACAAATATCCCCATCCTCAATGATGGAAGAGGCCAATAATCAGTGCAAAAGATAAGACTGAAGTACTCGCAGTGATCTTCAGCCAGAAGTGCCAAATGGATGATCCATGTCGACCTCCTCCAGCAGTCCCCAGTATCACACATAACAGTCTTCAGCCAATTTGATTCACTCCACATGATATGAAGAAACAGTTGGAGGCACTGAACACTGCGAAGGCTATGGGTCCTGACAACATTCTGACAACGGAACTGAAGACTTGTGCTCCAGAATTTGCTGCAGAACAATTGCACACTGGTAACATGGAAAATTGCCAAGATATGTCCTGTACACAAAAAGCAGGACAAATCCAACCCAGCCAATTACCACCCTATCAGTCTACTTTCAATAATCAGTAAACTGATAGAAGGTGTCAGTAACAGTGTTATCAAGCAGCATCTGCTCAGCAATAACTTGTTCAGTGACGCTGAGCTTCAGTTCTGCCTGGGACACTCAGCTCCTAACCTCATGACACTTTGGTTCAAACATGGACAAAAGAGCTTAACCAGAGGTAGGAGACAGCCCTTGACATCAACGCCATATTTGACTGAATGTGGCATCAAGGAGCCCGAGCAAAACTGGAATTAATGGGTATCGGGGGGCAAACTCTCTGGTGGTTAGACTCATACCTAACACATAGGAAGATGGTTGTGGTTATTGGAGGTCAAATCCAGGATATCTCTGCAGGAATTCCTCAGGGTAGTGTCCTAGGCCCAAATATCTTCAGCTGCTTCATCAATGACCTTCCCTCCATCATAACATCAGAAGTGGGGATGTTTGCCAGAGATTGTACAATGTTTAGCACCATTTGAGACTCCTCAGATACTGAAGAAGTCCATGTTCAAATGCAACAAGATATCGACAATATCCAAGCTTGGGCTGAGAAGTGGCAAGTGACATTCGCGCCACACAAATGCCAGGCTACGACCATCACCAATAAGAGATAATCTAACCACCGCCCCTAGACATTCAATGGTGTTACCATCACTGAATCCCCCACTATCAACATCCTGGGGGTTATCTGTGACCAGAAACTCAACTTTAAGATCTAGACAGTCTTTCTTTCTTTTTGGCTCTTTTTCTTTTGTTTCTGCTGTTGTTTATAATCTCCTTTTTTTAAAAACTATTGTTATTTTTAAAATTATGGATTTGTAACCAAGATGGAGCCAGTGAATGGAGACTTTGTACAATTTTCACTGTGTTCCTACACTTGAGTGCACTTGGCAGTGAAATCTAATTCTAATTCTAAGTTCTAAATTCTAACTGGACTCATCTTACAAGAGCAGGTCAGAGCCTAGGAATACTGCAGCAAGTAACTCAGCTCCTGACTCCCCCACACCTGTTCATTATTACTGAGGTACATCAGGAGTGTGATGGAATACTCCCATTGTCTGGATGGATGCAGCTCTAACAATACTCAAGAAGCTTTGCACCACATCCATAAATATCTACTCCCTCTACCACTAACGCTCAGTAGTAGCAGTGTGTACGATCTATATGAAGCACTGCAGAAATGGATTAGGTGAAATGGATACAGCTTTGGGGTGCAAACAGGTTTTAATGAAGCTGCAGCAAAGTTCAGCTCAGGACCAAATTTATGTCAAAGATGTCGCACAGTCTGGTTCAGTCTCAAACAGTTGGCAGCGAGAACTGTAACATTCATGACCAGGGAAGGAGTTTATGCTGGGGGCTGAAAGTAATAGCGTCAGTCTTACAAGTTTAATTGGAGGATATTTCTGTTCAGTCAGTACTGGAACTCAAGCCAGTAGTCTCTCCAGAAGACCAGCTCACTTAAACATGGAAACAGAGTAACTGTAGACCTCTGGGCCCATCAAACCTGCCCCATCTTTCAATATGATCATGGCTGATCCTTTATCTCAATACCATACTCCCATTCCCTCACCATATACTTGATGCCTATGAAATCAAAAAACTTATCTCTTTCATGAATATATTTAGTGACTTGGCCTCCAAAGCCTTCTGTGATAATGAATTCCACAGACTCACTACTCTCTAGATGAAGAAATTTCTCCTCAGCTCAGTCATAAATGGCCTACACTATATCCTGAGACTGTGTAACTGACATTGTAGGATGTTGGGGTACATGCTGCAAACGTTGAGCCAGACAGTTTCCATACGTATGCTGGCCCTATCACAAAACAGTTGGCATTAACCCCCACTCTGCCACTGACTGAATATACTTTCTGCACATTGCTAGTAACTGGCACCAGAACAATCGGGGAAACCCAGTTAAACAGCTAGATTGAGAGTTGGAACTTAGCTCTGATTCAGACATTGCTTCTTTTGGAAAGATTACAAGAGCGAGGCATCTGAAAAAACACTTAGTGATTTTCCAGTAACTGTTTTTTTAAAAACAATGATTAGTGAGTGTGTTTTCTTTTCTTGTAATTCTTCAACGATGCAACACTCCCTCGATACTGATCCTCTGACATTGTGACACTCCCTGAGCACTGACCCTCCAACAGTGCCCCCTCCCTCAGGACTGACTCTCTGACAGTGCGGCGCTCCCTTAGCACTGACCCTCCAACAGTGCAGCACTCTCTCAGCACTGACCCTCTGACAGTGTGGTGCTCCCTCAGCACTGACCCTCTGACAGTGCAATATTCCCTCACTGAGATGCACTGTCGGAGGGTCAGTGCTGAGGGAGTACCCCACCGTCAGAGGGACAGCACTGAGGGGTTGCCGCACTGTCAGAGGATCAGTACTGAGGGAGCGCCGCATTGTCGGAGGGTCAGTGCTGAGGGAGCGCCGCACTGTCGGAGAGACAGTACTGAGGGAGTGCCGCACTGTCGGAGGGACAGTACTGAGGG
>NC_063334.1:125796668-125797652 GCF_021869965.1 Rhincodon typus
TGCCGCACTGTCGGAGGGACAGTACTGAGGGAGTGCCGCACTGTCGGGAGGGACAGAACTGAGGAAGTGCTGCACTGTCGGAGGGTTAGTACCAAGGAAGTGCTGCACTGTTGAAGAGTGCATACTGAAGCAGCGTTGCTGTGTCAGAGGGTTAGCATTTATGGAGTGCTGAGATGTTGAAAGTTCAGCACTGAGGGACTGCTGCACTGTCCAAGGCTTGGTACAGGCAGAATACCATACTGTTGGAAGCAATGCCTTCCAGAAGATATATTTCTGGAGTCTGTTTCGTCTCCTCATTTGGGAGTTTAAAATCCCATTGAAATATATGTTATCCATTGCACTGTTCTCAGGGAGTTACTCATCAACTGTAAAGAGAAATCCATCTTACTGACTCCTTGTCCCTTGGTTTCAGTTTACTGCTTCAAGATTAGGGGCTTCTCAAGCACATCCACAATGCAGGTGGCAGCTCTGATTAAAATTCTGACAGTGTGCTGACAAATGGCCGGATATGTCAGGCCCCATGCCTGAAGCTGTTCACTATAAAGGACATTGGAATGTCTGTAATCTTCAAGAGATCCAGGGACATGATTGCGCTATGCTACAAGTGACACATCAACATTGGAAAAGGTTACACCACAGGAGAAGGCGACTCAGTACATTACAGAGCTTTCTTCCGAGTCCCAAATCACGTGCACCTTAATCCATTCATTGGAATGTCAGCACTGCATGTGTTAGACACAAGAATAAAGCTCCCTCTGCACTGTTCCTGTCAAATACTCCCATGTCAAGTACAGCACAGGATTCAATACAGACTAAAGCTCCCTCAATACTATGTCACCAAATACTCCCAGGACAGGGACAGCACAGGGTAAGATACAGAGTAAAGCTCCCTCTACATCGTCCCCCATCAAACACTCCCAGAACAGGCACACCACAGGGTTAGATACAGAGTAAAGCTCCCTCTACACTGTCCCCCTATCAAAC
>NC_063334.1:125797662-125800405 GCF_021869965.1 Rhincodon typus
CCTCTACACTGTCCCCCTATCAAACACTCCCAGGACAGGGACAGCATAGGGTTAGATACAGAGTAAAGGTCCCTCTACACTGTCCCCCATCAAACACTCCCAGGACAGGGACAGCACGGGGTTAGATACAGAGTAAAGATCTCTCTACACTATCCTCATCAAACACTCCCAGGGCAGGGCCAGATGTAGTTCGATACAAAGTAAAGCTTCATCTACACTGTCCCCATCAAACATTCCTTAGTTAGGGACAGCAAGGGGTTAAACACAGAGAAAAGCTTCTTCTACACTGTCCCCACCAAACACTCTCAGAACAGGGACAGCACAGGGTTAGATACAGAGCAGATATAGACCTGCAATCCACGAGTCAGGAGAAGGGCACTCAGTCCTTGCCACTCTTTGGCATCCAAACTGAATCCATCCCAAGATAAAACCTAAGATGCCACTAAATAAAACAAAGAACTGCAGATGCTAGAGATCTGAAACCAGGAATTAACTAGGGATACAGAAACAGAACTAGCAATTCTGAAGAAGGTTCATTGTGCTCGAAGCATTTGAAATGTTTCTTTCCACAAATGCTGCCAAACATGCTGAGTTTCTCCAGCAATTTCTGCTTTTGTTTCAATGATTTACTCTTCTGCAGTTCTTTGTTTCTCAGTACTGAATACACACCACAGTTTGTCTTTGTCAATGCCAGTGGATTACCTTATATACACCTAATCCCATTGTAAATTCCTGCTAACCCCAATACAACATCAATATGTTGCCTAACTCATTGCCACCTGACCACTCTATTCTTTCCACTAACCCATCAATCTTGCTGAAAACAAATGCGTTGCCAAAACTTTTTGTCTTAAACTTGTCAATACAAATCCAAGAATGTCAAACATTTAAGCCCTCACAATAATTTATAATGCAGGATTAAAGAGTGCCAATTGTTTACCAAGTCAGCTCTGATTGGATGAGATGTTGCCATAGAGAAAGCAACAAGGAACTACAGGCTGTCCAAGCTCCCAAGGAGGAATTGAAAAATGATGTAAGACATGATCATACTTCTTTTGTTTGTACAGCTTTCTTAAACTCAAGAACCTACTACAGAAAGCCAAGGATTGTGATCTTTCATACCTTAGCTCTGTCTTCTCAGTCTGAATTAATAATTCCTAATTTAGTACGGTCTGATTTTTGCTAATGATTTCTTGTGTTGAACCTCTTCTAATTCCTTCTGAATATGCACACAGATATTCAACTACTGAACTTTACAAAATTACCCTGCAAGATTAGCCAGACATGGTCAAAAACAAAGTTGCTGGAAAAGCTCAGCAGGTCTGGCAGCATCTGTGGAGGAGAAAAGAGAGTTAACGTTTCGGGTCCGGTGACCCTTCCTCAGAGCTTTTCCAACAACTTTGTTTTTGTTCTTGATTTACAGCATCTGCAGTTCTTTTGGCTTTTAGCCAGACATGGGCCTTCTAGAGGAGTCAAAGAGAAACTTCCATTCAAAGAGTAACTGAGTTGTGGAAAGAGTTACCTGGAAATGGCACAGAGGAAAAGGACACAGACGTACACTTACACACGTACAATGAGTTATAGGGTCATAGAATCACACAGCATAAAACAGGCCCTTTGAGTCGGCACCAACAAAAAAACTACTCTAGTTAACTCTAACTGTTTCTTCACAGATGCTGCCAGACGCTGAGCTTTTCCAGCAACTTCTGTTTTTGTTCCTGATTTACAGCATCCGCAGTTCTTTTGGTTTCTAAGTCCACACTTGTCCCATTTTCCAACTCTTGATCCATAGTCCAAAATGTTGTGACTTTTCAAATGCTCATCCAAGCACTTTTTAAAAGGTTATGAGGTTACCCATCTAATTGACAATCCCAGACAGTCCATTCCAGAGCCTCACCACTCTCATTTCATAAAGGTTTTCCTCAAATTCCCCTACATCTTCTTCCTTTCACTCCAAAATTATGCCCCTTCATTACTGACCCTTTAACTAAGAGGAACAGATGTTTTATATCGATGCCTCTCATAATCTTATACACCTCTATCAGATTCCCCCCTCAGGCTTCTCAGCTCCAAAGTAGACAACCCAAGCTTATCCAGCCTCTCTTCGTAGCAAAAATTCTTTATCCCAAGAAACATCCTCTTGAATCACCTCTGCATCCCAGTGCAATCACGTCCTTCTGATAGTACATTGACCAGAACTGCACGCAGTGAAGGGAAAGAGTTCGTAATGGTATTGCGGAAACTGATGGAATTTAACTACAATTACAGAAAAAATGGAAGTGAAAACTAATTGCCCACATAAATGGCTGAGCAGGTCACTCATTTCAAGGACAATTAGGATTACAGGTAGTTCTCCTATAACGCAATAGTTGCATTCTTGTGTGACCTTGCGCTATAGAAAATCACGTAATAGGGAAATTGCAGTGGAAAATCATTGTACCTTTACAGCAGAAAGTTCACATTATCCAAACAGAGTCCACGATTCATCAATCGCGTTACAGCCAATTCGTGTTAATGAAACATGCATTATACCAGAACTACCTACAGGTAAAAATGCATGGGCTTGGTCATCAACAGAGAGGGAGCATGCAGCGCCCATGGAGAGGGGACGTGTGGTGCCCATGGAGAGGGAGCGTGTGGTGCCCATGGAGAGGGAGTGTATGGTGCCCATCGAGAGGGGGCGTGCGGTGCCCATGGAGAGGGAGTGTGCAGTGCCCATAGAGAGGGAGTGTGCAGTGCCCAT
>NC_063334.1:125800415-125802268 GCF_021869965.1 Rhincodon typus
GAGAGGGAGTGTGCAGTGCCCATAGAGAGGGAGTGTGCAGTGCCCATAGAGAGGGAGTGTGTGGTGCCCATGGAGTGGGAATGTGCAATGCCCATGGAGAGGGAGTGTGCGGTGCCCATGGAGAGGGAGCGTGCGGTGCTCACAGAGAGGGAGCGAGCGGTGCCCACGGAGAGGAAGCGTGCAGCGCCCATGGAGAGGGAGTGTGCAGTGCTCACGGAGAGGGAGCGAGCGGTGCACATGGAGAGGGGGCGTATGGTGCCCACGGAGAGGGAACGTGCGGTGCCCATGGAGAGGGAGTGTGCGGTGCCCACGGAGAGGGAGCGTGCGGTGCACACGGAGAGGGAGCGTGCGGTGCACACGGAGAGGGAGCGTGCGGTGGCCTTGGAGAGGGAGCGTGTGGAGCCCATGACGAGGGAGCGTGTGGTGCACATGGAGAGGGAGCGTGTGGTGCACATGGAGAGGGAGTGTGCAGTGTCCACTGGCAGAATAGACTGGTGGCCCGCAGAACTGGGCTGCATCATCACTGCAGGAATGGTACTCTAAGTTAATTTTGACACGTTTCCATTCTAAGTTTCCAGTGACCTTTTCACTTTTTCTTAGTACTGTCTAAACTGTTATTGTTCATTTAAAAAGGGCAATATGTGGGTGATCAGTGATGAATGCATTCCAATCATCAAATCTAGAGGTATCATGAACGTGAGAGAGGATTGCAGCAGGTGGTGAGCTGGGATATGGCTGCAGCCCAATGATGTCACATAGGTAAATAAAGACAGTCTCAGTATTACCATGAGGATGAAATTTGGAAGCTCATCTTAAGGATCAAATGTGACACCAAGGCTGTGAACACATTGGCTTAATCTCAGAGGCTGGCAGGGAGATGGATGGTGACAGTAGCTGGGGAACCTAGGCATCACTCTTCCCGGCCTGATGATATTTCAAAGCTCCATATAATCAAACCTCTGGTATAATGTAGTCACCATTGGAACATGATGGCTTTGTGCACAGTGAATTAATAAATTAATAGATGGCCATTTGATAATACAGAACCAGAGTATTGCAGAAACATCTGGCACTCGGAACAGAGAACGTAGAACATAGGACAGTACGGCACAGGATCAGGCTCTTCAGCCCACCATGTCTGTACCGAACATGATTCTATTCTAAACTAATCCCATCTGTCTGCACAAAGTCCACATCTCTCTATTCCCTGCCTGTTCATGGGTCTGAGATCATCAGTATGTCTAAATGCCTCTTAAACATTGCTATTCTATCTGCTTCTACCAGCTGCCCAGGCAGCACGTTACAGGCACCTACCACTCTCTGTGTGGAAAAACCTGCCTCACATATCTCCATTATACTTTAAACCCAGGCCCCCTAGTATTGACCTTCCCACCCTGGGAAATAGACTTTGACTATTCACCCTATCCATGCCTTTCATAATTTTATACACTTCTATCAGGTCACCCCTCAGGCTCTGACGCTCTAGCAAAAACAATCTAAGTTTGTCCAACATCTCCTTATGGCTCATAAACTCCAATCCAAGCAACCACCTGGTAAACCTCTTCTATACCCTCTCCATCCTTCCTTTAGTGTGGCAACCAGAACTGCGTATAATATTCCAGATCTGGCCGAACTAAAGTCTTATACAGCTGTAACATGACTTGCCAACATTTATACTCAATGCCCCAACCAATGGAGGCAAGCCTGCCATACGCCCTCTTTACCACCTTACCCACTTGTGCTGCCACTTTCAGGGAGCTATGGACTTGCACCCCGAGATCCCTCTGTATGTCAATGCTCCTAAGAGCCCTGCCATTTACTGTATACTTTTTTCTTGCATTTGACCTCCCAAG
>NC_063334.1:125807268-125827102 GCF_021869965.1 Rhincodon typus
CTGCTCCTGTGATGCTGCTTGGCCTGCTGTGTTCATCCAGCTCTACAACTTGTTATCTCAGATTCTCCAGCATCTGCAGTTCCCACTATCTCAGACAGGATGGTGTGCTTGGCTTTGATGGGTGCCAATCAGGCAGGCTACTTTATCCTCGATGGTGTCATACGTCCTGAGTGTTGTTGGGGCTACACCCATCCAGGCAAATGGGGAATATTTCATCACACTCCTGACTTGTGTCTTGTAGATAGTGGTCTGGGGAGTCAGGAGGTGAGTTACTCACTGCAGGATTACTAGCCTCTGACCTGTTCCTCTTGCTCTGGGGAGGGTAGTGGCATCATGATAATGTCACAATCCAGAGGTCCAGGCTAATACTCTGGGGACTAATATTCTAATCCCAGCACGGCAGCTGGTGGAATTTAATTAAATTCATAAACTATCTTAAATATAAAGCTAGTAATGGTAAAAACAACCACTAACAAATGAAAATATCATCCATTATCACAAAAACCCCCCTGATTCACTAGTGCTCTTTCGGTAGGGAAATCTGCTGTTCTTACATGATCTTACATCCACGTGACTTCAGGCCCACAGCAATGGGGTTGGCTCTTAACTGTGCTCTGAAGTGGCTAAGCAAGACACTCCGTTCAACAGCAATACATAATGGTCTTGCCACTGATGCTCACATCTCAAGGAAGAAAAAAAAGCCCACCTAACAACCAATCTTTTCTCATGCGGTTTGAACTGCTGTTCCCTTTGAAATGTGGTATTCTTGCAACTGTCCTGATGAGCACAGGGTGAAAAGTTTTGACCTATGTCTCTTTTTACAGCAATACTTATGTTCTGCGTGACCAAGTGACTTGTTTTTATTCACAGAATCATAGAATCCGTACAGTGCATAAGCAGGCCATTCTGCCCATCGAGTCCACACTGACCATCCGAAGAGCATTCCACACACTCCCAGCCCCCTACACTTTGCCTGTAACCCTGCATTTCCCACGGCCAATCCACCCAAACCTGCACATCCCTGGACACTATGGGTAATTTCCCATGGCCAACCCACCCTAACCTGCACATCCCTGGACACTGTGGGTAATTTCTCACGGCTAATCCACCCTAACCTGCACATCCCTGGACACTATGGGTAATTTCCCACGGCTAATCCACCCTAACCTGCACATCCCTGGACACTGTGGGTAATTTCCCATAGCCAATCCACACTAACCTGCACATCCCTGGACACCGTGGGTAATTTCCCATGGCTAATCCACCTAACATCCAAATCCCTGGACACTGGGTAATTTCCCATGGCCAATCCACCCTAAATTGCACAACTTTGTACTTGATCTTATTCATTCGCAAAATGTGGGTACATTCTGCAACAATTCAACTGTAGCAGAGGACATAGTATGGACAGTGCTGGGCGTATTTGACAAAGGAATATTTAATTTTTCTCTATTTAGTTAGGAAGCCCTGTTGACTCATTTATTCAATGTCACTGTGTCAGTAAACAAACACATGTACGTCATAGATAGTAGGAACTGCAGATGCTGGAAAATCTGAGATAACAAAGTGTAGAGCTGGATGAACACAACAGGCCAAGCAGCATCAGAGGAGCAGGAAGGCTCATAAACTGTTTAAAAGTAAACCTAATTAACTACTAGGCAGCTGGCCCAGAGGATAAGCTGAGGAGTCTGAGTGACCTCCATGTAATGTAAATAAGAACCACTGGAATTGCATGATCACATACACACAGGCGATATCAAACTGTAGGGTCCGGATTTGCGCCGTCAGTCGGTATAGCAGATCAATGGACGGGCTGGATGTACAAAATCAAAGGTCTCATCTTCAGCCTTTGGTGAATTAGTTAATCTCAGCTGGTCACTAGTTTGTCATGTTACTTCAGTAACTGACCTCAGTAACCCAGACAAAGGGGTGGTGGGTGCAGGAAGATGGGGTGAGGTTGAGGGAGGGGTGTTGTTGAAATTTAACACTTGTTGGTAAAATGCATGGGTGAGGAAGGTGAGAATGTGATTAGACTCCCTCATGTTTTCACCCACGATGGGATAATCCTCAGTGGACAGGTTTTCATAGAATCACAGAATCCCTACAGTGTGGAAGCAGGCCATTCGGACCATCAGGTCTACACCAACCCTCCTAAGAGCATGCCACCCAGACCCAACCGCCCTACCCTATACTATCCCTGTAATCCTGCATTTCCTGAGGCTAATCCACCCAGCCTGCACACCCTTGGACACTATGGGACAACTTAGCATGGCCAATACACCCTAAACTGTACATCTTCAGACTATGGGAGGAAACTGGAGCACCCGGAGGAAACCCACACAGACACAGGGAGAATGTGCAAACTCCACACAGACAATCGCCTGAGGCTGGAATCGAACCCAGGTCCCTGGTGCTGTGAGGCAGCAGTACTAACCACTGAGCCACCACGATAAGGAACTGGTGTGATAGTAGAGATCAGACTGAACCTAGGGATCTCCACCTCAGCAACAGTAAACTGGGAGTTCTGAATAGCTCCAAACAGGATGGACTCTCGTGAAACAAAGACAACGCCTGACAGCCAAGGCACTGAGTAATTCCCTAAGACAGACCCAGGACGAGGGAACAGAGTCTGAGAACGTGAGAGACCTCATTCTGATACTGGAAAGAACAGAACAGCCAGCTCTGTCAGTCATCTTTTAACTGGTGCAGTCTGCATGGCAACACTTCTACCAATCAAAGTCCACTTGCCAACCAATGATCACCTTCTCATACACTCATACAGTATAAACTGTTGTTCTCCCTTTAGTTTGGTATGCTTCTGATGTGTGTCGGATGAAAAGCTTTGACAAAATTTGCCTTTTTTCAGCAATATTTCACATAAAGTTGTCTGTAAACAAACTGTATTCCTTTTTTAAAGTAATTAAGAAATATGAGACCCCAATATAATACCCCTGGGAAATACCACGTCACAAACTGGCAATTAGAAGTTCCTTCCTTTTCCACTCTCCTCCACCTACCCTCACTTACAATTATGAGACTTTTGTACTTTGGGACTATATCCTTAAATTTAAAGAAAATTACAAGTGTCAATTGACTTTTTCTGAAGTCTGCCATGCAGTGGTGGGCGGTGGGGGGTGGGGCGAAGGTGTGTGGGTATGATGGCTAATGATCAAAGGAAGACTTAGACTGTTTAACTGGGAAATAGATACAAGGTGTTTACACTTGGAGACAAAGGTAACAGGTCCTTGTGTTATCACTGGAGTGAAGAATCCTCAAAGTTTTGACAGAATATCAGCTTGTAAACAGATATAGGGGCATGGGTTAGCTCAGTTGGCTGGATAGTGATGCAGAGTGATGCCAACAGCATTGGTTTAATTCCTGCACCGGCTGAGGTACCATGAAGGATTCTCCTTCCCAACCTCTCCCCTCACTTGAGGTGTGATGACCCTCAGGTTAAACCACTACCAATTGTCTCTAATGAGAGCAGCCCTTCGATCTTCTAGGACAATCGTGACTTCACCCTTAGGGAGATGAGGAACAAGTGGAACAGATTTACAAGGGTGCTCAGAGCCAAAGTCAAGTGGCTTGCTAATGATGGTGAAGGGAAGGCTGAAATGTAAAAATAAACATTGTCAAAAGGAGAAAATGGGTCAGCTCTGGTGACGCACATCAAACTCAAAACATTAACTGTGTTTCTCTCTCCACAGATGCTGCCAGACAATATAAAATACTGCATTCAATTCTGGTCTCCCTGCTATAGGAAAGATGTTGTTAAACTTGAAAGGGTTCAGAAATATTTATAAGGATGTTGCCCGATTGTAGGGTTTGAGTTGTAAAGACAGGCTAAATAGGCTGGGGCTTTATTCCCTGGAGCGTCAGAGGCTGAGGGGTGATCTTATAGATGTTTATAAAATCGTGAGGGGCATGGATAGGGGTAATAGACAAGGTCTTGTTCCTGGGAGAGGGGGAGTCCAAAACCAGATGGCATAGGTTTAAGGTAAGAGGGGAAAGATTTAAAAGGGACCTAACTGACAACTGTGTCATGCAGAGGGTGATGTGTATATGGAACGAGCTGCCAGAGGAGGTGATGGATACAATTAGAACATTTAAAAGGCATCTGGAATGGGTACAAGAATAAGAAAGATTTAAAGTGACATGGGCCAAATGCTGACAAATGGGAGGAGTTTAGTTTGAGATTTCAGACTGACAATTTAAGACTCAGATGAGGAGGAATTTCTTTTCTCAGAAGGTTGAGAGGTTTTAGAGCTTTTTATCACAGAGAGTAGCGGGAACAGCCCATATACAGTCATAGAGTCATACAGCACAGAAACTGATTCTTCAATCCAACTCATCCATGCCAACCAGGTTTCCCAAACTAAACTAGTCCCACTTGCCTGTGTGTGGCCCATATCCCTCCAAACCTTTCCTATTCATGTGTCTGTCCAAATGTCTTTTAAATGTTGTAACTGTACCTGCCTCTACCACTTCCTCTGGCAGTTCATCCCATATAAGAAACACCCTCTGTGTGAAAAAAATTGCCCCTCAGGTCCCTTTTAAATATTTCCTCTCTCACCTTAAAATTATGCCCTCTAATTTTGAAATCCCTCACCCTAGGGAAAAGACCTTTGCTATTTACCTTGTCTATGATCAGAAATTACACAACACCAAGTTACAGTCCAACAAGTTTATTTGAAAACACAAGCTTTTGGAATGTAGCCCCATCGTCAGGTGAAGTCACCTGACGATGGGGCTATGCTCCGAAAGCTTGTGGTTTCAAATAACCCTGTTGGACTATAACCTGGTGTTGTGTGATTTCTGACCTTGACCACCCCAGTCCAACACCAACACCTCCACATCATACCTTATCTATGCCTCTTATGATTTAACAAACTTCTATAAGATCCACTCCTCAATCTCCTACTCTCCAGGAAAAAAGTCCCAGCCTATCCAAGATGATGAGAGGCATGGATAGAGTGGATAGTCAGAGACTTTTTCCCAGGGCGGAAATGACTATTACGGAGGGGAAAATTTTAAGGTGATTGGAGGAAGGTATAGGGGAGATGTCAGAGGTAGGTTCTTCACACAGAGAGTGGTGGGCGTGTGGAATGCGCTGCCGGCAGTGGTAGTGGAGTCAGATACTTTAGAGACATTTAAGCAACTTTTGGATAAGCACATTGATGATAGTAAAATCTGGGTATGCAGGGTAGTTTGATCTTAGTAGGATAATAGGTCGGCACAACATTGTGGGCCAAAGGGCCTGTACTGTGCTGTACTGTTCTATGTTCTATCCAGCCTCTCCTTATAACTCAAATCCTCCAGTCCTAGCAACATTCTGGTAAATCTTTTCTGCGCCCTCTCCAATTTAATAATATCCTTCCTGTACCAGGGTGACCAGAACTGTACACAGTACTCGAAAAGTGGAGTACTCTCCTCTCCTGTACAGCCACAAGATGATGTCCCAACTCTTATTCTCAGTGCTCTGACTGATGAAGCAACCATGCTAAACACCTTCTTCATCACCCTGTCTACCTGCGATGCCACTTTCAAGGAACCATATACCTGAACCGCTAGGTCTCTCTGTTTGGCAACACTTCCCAGGACCATTAACTGACAATAAAATCTAATTCTAGTTGTTTGTCTTACCAAAATGCAACACCTCACAAATATCCCAGCTGATCAAGATTCTGTTGTACTCTTAGATATCCTTCTTCACTGTCCCACTATACCACTAATTTTGGTGTCATTCTTTACTCTCAAACAAATCGTTTATATAAATGACAAACTACCGCAGACCCAGCACTGTTCCCAACAGAACAATGCTGGTCACTGGCCTCCAGCCCAAAAAGCAACCCTCCACCACCACCCTCTGTCTCCAATCATCTAGCCAATTTTGTATCCAATTGGCTACGTCACCCTGGATCCCCTGTGATCTAACTTTCCTAATCAGACTACCATGCAGAACTATGTCAAAGGCTTGTAGACAATGTCTACCACTCTGCCTTCATCTATTTTCTTGGTCACGTCATCAAAAACCTCAATCAAGTTCGTGAGGCTGAGATAAATAGATTCTTGATCAGTCAGGAAATCAAAGGTTAGGGGGGAAAGTACAGGAAAGTGTACGGGAGTAATGTCAATCAGCCATGATCCTATCGAGCGGCAGAGCAAGCTCAAGGAGCTGAGTGGCCAATTCCGGTTCCTTATGGCTGTACGTACTAAGGACACTGTAAAGGATAGGGAGACAGCATTCCATTTTTAGTTTTAAGCAAAAGTTACCTACAAAACATTTGTGTTTAATTAATAATGCTTTCAGGCATTCGCTACAGCAAACATGTGAATATAATTAGCCATTCAGCCATTGAGCCTGCTCACCATTCTAGATCATGGCTGATCATCTCCACAATGCATTTTCCTGCACTGTTTCCATATCCTTCAAAGTCATTAATCTCTAGAAACTTGTGGATTCTCTATTCATCCTGATCTCAGTTCTAAATGATCTGTTCCTTACCCTGAGGTTATGCTATATGGACCTAGAGACACCAGCCAAGGAAAACATTTACTTCCAACCTGTAAGAATTTTGTAAGAAGTTTCACTGAGATCAACTCTCATTCTTCAAAGTTCTACATCGAGTGAAAGCCATGCGCTGGTAGAAGAGGAGAAAGGGAATCCTCCTAATGTTCTAGATGACATTTATTCCTGAGGGTACATCGATAAAAGAGATTAAATGACCACTCATCTAATTAACAGTCTACACAATCTTTAACATCTTCTTGTTAACCAGATCGATTCAGTCACTGTATGCAAATCTATTCAAGGACATGAGCAATAGGAGCAGGAGTAGGCCATTCAGCCCTGTCAAGTCTGCTGTGCCATTCAACAAGATCATGACTGATCTGCCCCAAGCTCTCAACTCCCCGATGTTTCAAAAATCTATCTACCTCCTCTTTAAATGCTCTCAGTGATCTTGCCTCCACAACTGTCTGGGCTAAAGAATGATAGACATTCACTGGGGGAAGAAATTCCTTTGCATCACAGTTTTAAATGAGTGCCCCCTCATTCTGTAACCATGTCCCTTAGTCTAAGACTCCCCCACTGGTGGAAACATCTTCTCAACATCTACCCTGTCAAGCCTCTCAGAATCTATGTTTCAATAAGATCGTATTTACACTTCTAAACTCTAATGAATAAAGGCCTAACCTGATAAACTGACTAATTCATCCCAGAAATTAACTTTTGTCAATCTCTTTCCAACCTTCACCAATGCTTTTCTTAAATACAGGAAGCAAAACTGTACACAGTATTCCAGGTGCAGCCTCATCAATACTCTTGTACAGTTATAACAAGACTTCTCTGTTTTTAAACTCCAACCTCATAACAACAAAGGCTAAACTTCCATTTCTCTTCTAAATTACATGCTCTACCTGTCTGCTACCATTGTGTCTCATGCACAAGAACACCCAGCTCCCTCAATGCAGCACTTTTTTACAGTTTCTCTCCATTTAAACAATAGTCTGCCTTTTGATTCTGTTGAACAAAGTGCATGACTTCACACTTTCCTACATTCAACACCATCTGCCATGCTTTTGCTCACTCAATCAACCTATCTATATCCTCTTGCAAATTCCTCACGTCCTCATCACAACCAGTCCTCCCGCCTATCGCCAGCAAATTTAGATACTTTACGTGCTGTCCCCATCTCTAAGTCATTATATAAGCGGTAAATATTGAGGCTTATAGGACTTTGGGCACTTCATGAGTTACATCTTTCCAACCTGAAAAAGATCCATTCATCCTGTTTCTCTGACTTCTGTGTGTTACAAATTCTTGTTAATACATTATTACCCTGAGTACAATGAGCTCCTCCCATCTTGTTCAATAATCTTTTATGTGGCAACTTATCAACTGCCTTCTGGAAATCCAAATACACCACACCCACCTGGTGCCCTTTATCAACTCTGCGTGTTATAATCCTCAAAGAAATCTAGAAAATTTGTTAAACATGATTTCCCTTTCAGTTAATCATGTTGCTTCTGTTTGATTGTATTAAGCTTTCCTAAATGTCTTGTTTTTTCTTATTTTACCATGGACTCCAGTATTTTCCCAATGACAACTGTGAGGCTAACTGGCCTATAGTTACCTGTTTTCTGTCGCCCTCCCTTCTTGAACAGGGTGTCACATTAGCAATTTTTCAATCTACTGGAACTCCTCAAACTACCGTTAGTTCGGGAATATTTCAACCAATTTCTCTACTATCTCTTTGGTCATTTCCTCTAAGCTACATAGACTTCAATAAAGCATTTAACAGAGTTTCATGTAGGAGACTGCTTAGGAAGCTAAGAGCCCATGGGATCTAGGATAATTTGACAAATTGGATCCAAAACTACTTTTATAAAAGGAAGCAGAGGGTGATGGAAGCTGCCTGTGTTCAGTGGTATACCACAGGGTTCAGGGTTGGGTCACTTGCTGTTTGCTGTGTACATTAATAACACAGACATGAATGTAGGAGGTATGATCATTAAGTTCACAGATGATATGTACATTCACCTTGAGGAAAGCCTCAGACTGCAGGACGATATAGACAGGCTGGTCAGATGGGCTGAACAATTGCAAACGGAATTTAATCATGAAAAGTGTAAGGTGATCATTTTGAAAGCACGAATAAGGGAAGGGAGAACACATTGAATAAAGGACCCTAGGAAGTGCAGAGGATCAGACGGACCTTGATGTGCATATCCATTGTGCCTTGAAGGCAGCAGGACAGGATGAATCAAAAGCCAATAAAGAGAGAAATGATTTGTTATTACAGCAGCTGAAGAATTGATAACCAGTGTGGGAATGATGGGCCAATAAGCGTTTTTACAGCACAGTAAAAGACCAGACTCTATAAAAGCGCTTGATGCAGGCCATCAGGCCATGGCGACATGTCCACCTTTTGCCCTATTTGTTTGTCAAATACTTTGTTCCTTGTGATCAAGACTGTTAAAAGATCTTTCTTCCCGTCACTTATCTGATCTCTTTGTAATGCGAACAGGGTCCTCCCTTTTTGAAAGCCGAAGCAAAATATTGCTTTAAACTATTTGCCATTTCCCTCTCCCCCATTATTAATTCATCAGTTGCATCTTCCAGAGGTCCCATACTTATGCCACGTTTTTTTTAAATAACCCGTAGAAACTCTTGCTGTTTGATTTTATATTTCTTGCCAATTTTCTTTAATAATCACTTTTCTTCCCCTTTTTATTAGTTATTCGGCAATCTGCAACTGGTTCCTAACAGTTCCCAATCCTCTGCCCTACCACTAGTTCTCACCTTACTGTGTGCTTTAGTTTTGGATTGGATACTTTCTTTAACTGCCTTTGTTAACAACGGGGTGGTCCACCTCTGTTTGACTGCATTAAGCTTTCCTAAATGTCTTGTTCTTTCTTATTTTATCATGGACTCCAGTATTCCACCTCCAGTACGTCCACCGCAAATGCTTTTTTATGACCAAAACAAATTTCTGCAGAGTGTTATGAAATCTTTACCTGCTAATGACTACACTTCAAAACTCATTCATTCGTTCAAACTGAAGTAGCTTCAGATGCGGGACAGATGTGAAGAATGTCATATAAACGCAAGCTTTCTTAACCTAACAGTCACCATCTGATTCTCATTTGGTTTGATTTTTCTTCAATCAACTCAGTCTTTCTTGTTACTATCTCTGTCGTCAACTGCTGCTGCCTTTTGGGAAACACTATCATGAACTTTAAACAAAGGATCATGACTGAGGAACGTTGGGGTTAAGCACTGAACAGCAGTTTATCCCCTGGACAGTTCCAGAGTGACTCCCAAAATCTGATTCAAATAAACTGCACCGTTGTCTTGTAATTACACAAATATTACAAGACTTGTGCAACTTTACTGAAACAGTTGCTTGTCTTTCAGTCTCCCTTGTGCCCCCTGGTTCTAGACTGCCCAACCAGGGGGAATATATTACCTGTATTGCCCTTGTCTCTTCTTTTAACTATTTTCTAAGTTCCACTGAGGTCCACCCCTCATTCTTCAAAACTCTATAGAGAACACTGACACAATCTCTCCAAATGTGACCACAGCAGATGTTGAAATTTACATTCAATTACAAAAAAAATGTGGAATAAACAGCTAACCCTAATGATGACCACTTCTGGACAATAACGGCTTTACGGTAGGAAATGTCCCAGCCTAGTCTAGCCTACACGTGACTCCAGACCCATAATGTGGTTGATTTTTAAAACCTCTCTGAAATGACTGAGGGATACACTCCGTTCAAGGACAATGAAGGATGGATAATAAATATTGGCATGAACAAATTAAGAAGATAAACTGTGATGGGGAAATTACCCACTGCACATAGATAGTGAAGGCATGTCAGCCAGGCAGCTTCGGAGTTCAAATCAGGGGCCTGTGCTCAGTTAGCTGATTGGACTCAAGGCAGTAACGGTGGGCGGTGGGAGGGGGTGTGGCTAGTTGTGGGGTGACCTAGCCCAAGTAAATCACAGCTCAGAGGACCTGCCACAATTTCAACATCTTTATGTGCGAGTAACACTCAGACACGAGGAATAGCAGCAACACCATAATATTTATGGACTGTTACCCCACACCAACACAAGTCAGCCAGGAGATGAAGATAAGCAAAGCCACTGTGTGAATGGACTAATGAACACAATGTGCCATGAACAATATCCAACACATTCCTATAACACAGCTGGGTTCAATAACTCACAGCTTCCCAAAAATCCTCTGCCCAAAAAGCATCTGCCAAAGATGCCACAAAAGATCAGGCAAACCCCACCCTCCTTCCACAACAAAACCCCACCCCATGTCCGTATCCTCCCCCAGTCTCACACCACGCCACGCCACCCCACCCCACAGGCTAACCCCATCCCCGCCATTGTCTCACGTCACCCTCTCCTGTACCGTCACCCCTCCCCCTCTCCCCACAGTCACACATTACACCCCCCACAATGTCACACAGGTCCTGCATTAGGTAAGTGAGGAAGAGCTCCATTCTGATGGTGTCACCCTCCTGCAAAAATAGTAGACTCGCCAACTTTAAGGGCATTTAAATGGTCATTGAATAAACATATGGATGATAATGGAATAGTTTAGGTTAGATGGGCTTCAGATTGGTTTCACAGGTCGGCGCAACATCGAGGGCCGAAGGGCCTGTACTGCGCTGTAATGTTCTATGTTCTTAGTTCTGTATCTGGGTATCCCTGCAGACAGGGATGCCCCCTAAACAAGGTCAGGGATTTGCCATGATCCCTGGATGGTTTGAGTGTGAGCCTGGAACAGCAGCAGCAGGAAATGAGCTGTTGTGCGGGAACTCCTCATCCTAGTTGGAGGGCCAGCTGGCATTCTCTGGGGTATTGTCACATCAAGTTTTTTGGGAATGTTCCCTGGGCTGCGAGCGTGCTTTCACTTACGAAAAGAAATTCTCTCGTGATTAAGACTGCCACACTGTCACTTTCCTGGAGTGCAAGTTGTGCTTTTCTGCTCAGTAATGGAGATCAAGGAGTCTGCATGGCTGCACCTTGCCAAAAGCAGTAACTAATAGGGCAGGGTTTGTGCCAGTGAGAAGCACAAGGTGCTATCTGAGCCCACAGAGTGTGGAAGGAGAATAGCTGCTGTTCTACTTGGTCACCGACAATCTCTGCTGAGAAAGGGCTTTACTGCTAAACTCCAACTTCCCTTTTGTCATGAGACAGATCCATGTTTACTAACCAAACACATACAGATGATGGTGGTGTAGTGGAGTCTCACTGGAATAACAACCCAGAGATCCAGTCTAATACCCCCCGGACTTGGGTTCAAATCCTACCACCCCAGATGAGAATAAACAAAAAGTAACACTTGGAAAAGAATGTGCTGGCCCTCCATTTTGAAGGGTACAAGATGCGTTGGATCAGTGTGTCTCAATCACTGATTTAACCAGCTTCTCCTGCTGGGACAAGCAGTGGGTGGGATTTAAGTTCAATTAAAAAATCTGGAATTGAAGCTTATCTCAGTAATGGTGACCACGAACCACAAAAACATAGAGAACAGGAGTAGGCCATTCAGCCACTCCACCATTCAACATGATCATGGCTGATCATCCAACTCAATCCCTTGTTCCTGCTTTCTCCCTGTACCCCTTAGATCTCTTTAGTCCCAAAACTATACGTAAGTTAACGAGTGAAACTACAATTGATTGCTGTAAAGTTCTGAGGAAAGGTCACGAGACCCGAAATGTTAACTCTGATTTTTCCTTCATAGATGCTGCCAGACCTGCTAAGCTTTTCCAGCAACTTTGTTTTTGTTGTTGTAAAAACCCATCTGGCTCACAAATGTCCTTTACGGAGGGATACCTTCCGTCCTTACCTGGTCTGGTCTACATGTGACTCCAGACCCACAGTAATGTAGCTGACTCCAAACTGCCCTCTGAAAAAGTCGAGTGAGACACATTCAGTTCACGGGTATTTAGGGATGGCAATAATAATGCTGGCCCACCTCCCAGCAAAGAATTAAAGGGCTATATCTAAGTATTTTGCTTCTCAAAGTACTTTTGTCTTTGTGAGGTGTGTAACCCGGAGTACTGAATGGTGTTAAATCCTGTTGTTGTGAATCCACAGCTTACTCCAGTCTATATTTCCATCTTATGATTCATCAAAGGAAAAATACTCACAGCAGCCTTTTAAAACATGGTGGCTCCTCAGAATTTCAACAAGCTGAATCAGACAGAGGGAAAACAAGGAAACAGCCTACATTTTGTTACAGTATTTTCATTCTCTGTTGCAAGAGAGACAACCGTACAGTGCCTTGGTGAGACCACATTGGGATTACAGTGTAGCCATTTGGTCTGCTTGCTCATAGAGGATCCCACTCACACTGCAAGCAGGTCAGAGACAGAAAAGGAGCTTGTCCCAAGAGGAAACATTGAACTCGATGGGTCCATACTCATTCAGAAGATTGAGAGATGACCCTATTGAAACACACAAAATCCTGCAGGATTAAAACAAAATACTGCAGATACTGGAAATCTGAAAAAAAAGCAAAGAGAATGCTGGAGAAACTCAGCAGGTCTGGCAGTATCTGTGGAGAGAGAAACAGAGTTAACTTTTAGAGTCAGGTATGATTCTTCTTTGGAAAAGGTCCTCGAGGAGCTTGAGACGGTAGATGCTGGAAGGTGTTTTCCTCTCCTGGGGTAATCAAGAACTGGGGAGCAGGAGCATGTTTAAACATAAGGGGGTCTCCCATTTAAAACAAAGAGCAGGAGGAATTCCTTCTGTCAGAGTACAGTGTGGGTTGGATCACTGAATATATTCAATACTGAATTAGACGGATTTTGTAATTGACAACGGTGTCAAAGGAAATGAGATTGCTGAGCTAAATAGCCTCCACTTGCTTCTATTTCGAATGATCTTGTTGTGAAAGAAGACTGGGGTGAGAACATGAAAGATAGCAAAGACATGCCAGACCTTTTCTTCTGCATTCGTACAACATACTTCACCACTTCAGGTAGTCTGACGTGTTACCAATAAATGAAGTACATTTGAAGTGCATTAATTTATTGGAATAAAGGAAACACAACACTAAATCTGAGCAAAACTCTGACAAACAAAATAAATCACTGGTTAATCTACACAATTGAAGATGTTTGAAAATCTACAAGGCACAAGTCAGGAGTGTGATGGAATACTCCCCATTAGCCTGGATGGGTGCAGCCCCAACAACACTCAAGAAGCTTGACACCATCCAGGACAAAGCAGCCGCTTGATTGGCAACACATCCACAAGCATCCACTCCCTCCACCACCGACGCTCAGTAGCAGCAGTGTGTACTATCTACAAGATGCACTGCAGAAATTCACCAAATATCCTCAGACGGCACCTTCCAAATCCACAACTAGCATCCTGACTTGGTAATAAATTGCTGTTTCTTCAATGTTGTTGGGTCATTTAGGGATGGGTAATAAATGGTGGCCCAGGTGGAAGTTTCCTCATGTGAATCAATCCAGAATTAGGGGGTTAGGGCAGCCCCAAAATGAAGAGTTGCCCTCACAGAACAGAGATGAGGAGAATATTTTTTTCCTCTCAGAGTGTTGTAGGACTTTGGAACTCTTTGTCCAGAAGACAGTGGAGGTGGAGGGCTACTGAATATTTTAAGAGAGACAGAAGCTCAATCACTGTGCATGATCAAAAGAGATTGATAGATTTCTGAATAATAGCGACATCAAGAGATATGGAGGTAGTGTGGGAAAGTGGCACTGATGCAGAAGGTAAGCCATAAAGTCAATGAGTTATACGGCATGGAAGTAGATACTTCAGTCCAACTTGTCCATGATAACCAGACATCCTAGTCCCATTTGCCAGCATTTTGCCCATATCCCTCTAAACCCTTCCTATTCATGTACCCATCCAGGTGCTTTTTTTTTGGCAACACTCTGTAGGGCCCTACCATTAACTGTATAAGTCCTGCCCGATTTGCCTTACCAACATGCAACACCTCACATTTATCTAAATTAAACTCCAGTGCCACTCCTTGGCCCATTGGCCCATCTGATGAAGATCCCATTGTACTGCGGGATAACCATCTTCACTGTCCATTACACCTCCAATTATAGTCTCATCTGCAAACTTACTAACCATACCACCTATATTCACATCCAAATCATTTATATAATGACAAAAAGTCACGATTTAAATGAATGGTGGGGCAGAATCAACTCCTGTTCCTATGTTGTGACAGGGCCATTGTAGCTGTGCAGGCAGCTGGAGGACATTTTCTTCCCTAATGCTGTAATACAGTAGGCTCCAGGCACTACAGCACCATCCAAACAGATGGATCTCTGCCCCCCTCTGCTGGAATAGCCCCAGCACTGCACATGAGAACCAGTTGCAGTTACAACACAGAAAGCAAAATGGTCTACTTTGGTATTAATACACCACACAAACCTATTGTTTTGCTTACCTCCTCTCAACTGTAGGAGCACAGAGACAGGAGTAGACCACTTAGCCCGCCATTTAATACAGTCATGGCTGCTTAAACACTTACCGTTTACCTACACTATCCCCATAACCTTTGTTACCAACGACACTCAAAAATCTAACCTCTAAAGACGTCTAATTCCTGGTATTTTTACGATTCAAATTCCACCACCTGCCACAGTGGGATTCGAACCCGATCCCCAGAACATGTCCTGGGTTGCTGACAGTATCAATATCCAATCGCGCCCCCACAAGCCAAGTTCTATACTCCATTATTCCCTTCTCTGTTATGAGTGTATCAAACTTTCCCTCAAAAGGATGCATTGAGACTGCTTCAAATGCTCCATTCTGCAGCAAGCTCCATACCCACAACACTATGTGGAAAGAAATCCTCTAAAATTCTATGCTCTTTCTCATGCAACAATTGTAAATGCTTGCTCTGGAGTTACTCAAAAGCAGGAATGGTTTCTGCACACCCACCCTTTTAATTTCTTTCCCAAATTTGAAGATCCCCATTGGGTGTCTTCAACACTCCACAGTATAAAGTCCTAAGTTGCCATCATTTTCCGGCTGTAGCAGCTCAACAATCATAATCATTTCTGTGTAACATTTTCTGCAGTTTCTCCAATAACGTCTATTTAATATGAAGACTGGAGCTCACAGTGGCAAAACAAGCCATGCTAACATAAGAAACAGCACAAGTGGTTAGGATTTGGAATACATTGCTTGAGAGCATGCAGGAGGCTAAATCAATTGTGGCTTTCAGAGGAAAATTGGTTAATTATTTGAAGTGGAAATATTTACAAGACTATGGCAGTACTGTCTGAGCTGGTCTTACAGAGAGCTGGAATCACAGACCCACTCACCTCATCTTGTGGTATAACCGCTCTCTGATTCTCTTATTCCACAAGTGTCATTGATGTAAATTGGCACATACTGACGTAGATACAGAACTGGCTACTGGGCAGGAAACACCGAGGTGGGGGGATAGGGGGTTCTTTTTCAGGTCAATGACCTGTAACCAGTGGGCTTCCACAAGGATCAGTGCTGGGACCACAACTGTTATTGGTCTGTAGCCAAATTTGCAGACAACACAAAAATGGGTGGAAAGGCAAACAGTTTACAGAGAAATATTGACAGGTTAAGTAGGCAAAAAGTTGGCAATTGTGGGAAAATGTGAAGTTGTTCATTTTAGAAACGAACAAAAGAACACAGTATTATTTAAATGGAAAAAACAACTTCAGAAAGCTACAGGACAAAGGGATGTGGGAGTTCTTGTACATGAAATGCAAAAAGCTAGCCCACAGGAGCAGCAGGTAACCAGGAAGGCTAATGGAATGTTGGCCCTTACTGCAACTGTACAAGGTGCTGGTGAGACCACATCTGGTGTACTGAGAGTAGTTTTGGCCCCCTTATTAATATTAATTCATTGGTGGTAGTTCAGAGAAGGTTCGCATGATGATTCCTGGCATGACGGGATTGTTGTATGAGCAAAGGTTAAACAGGTTGGGACCCTTACTGGAGTTTAGAAGAATGAGAGTTGATATCATTGACACATGTTGAATTCTTAAGGGGCTTGACAGGGTGAATGCTGAGAGGATGTTTACCCTCATGGGACAGTCTAGGACCAGAGGGCACAGTGTCAGAATAAAGGAATAACAATTTAAGACTGAGATGAGGAGGAATTTCTTCTCTCAAGAGGGTTGAGAACCTTAGGAACTCCTTGCTGCAGAGAGCTGTGGGGGTGGAGTCCTTCTGTATATTTAAAACTGGGATAGACAGATTCTTGACCAGTCGGGCAATCAGGGGTTACAGGGAAAGGGCAGTAAAGCAGACGTGAGGCGTGTCAGATCAGCCATGATCCTACTGAATGGCAGTGTAGGTTTGAGGGGCTGAACAGCCTTCTCCTGTTCCTATTTCTTATGGTCTTGAATATGACCCCTTGCTATTAGTATGAGAGGGCACAGGAGGAGTCCATTTAGCTAATTCTGCCTAGGCAAGAGCTATCCAATGAGCTGTACTTCCTGCTGCTCTTAGCACATAATCTCAAAAATGTTTGCTTTTCAACTGTTCATCCAATTTCCCTTTCGAACATTATCATTCTGTATATTTCCACCCACCTAACGGCACAGCATTCCAGTTCATGACTTACTGCAAATAAACAGGCTTTGGAGTCTAAAAACAGCAGAGCAAGGGGAGAGTGTGCAAAGGAAGTGCACACTGAGGGGAGAGAGTGCAGAGTAGGTGCAGAGTGAGTGCGGAGCGAAGGGTGTGCAGGGGGACTGCAGAGCTAAGGGGAAGTGTGCAGAGGGAGTGCTGAGCAACAGGAGAGCATGCAGGCTAAGTTCAGAGCAAAGGGAGAGTGTGCAGAGAGACCACAGAGTGAGGGAAGAGTGTGCAGTGGGGCCATGGAGCGAGGGGAGAGTGTGCGGAGCAAGGAAAGAGTGTGCCAAGAGAGTGCGGAATGAGGGGAAAATGTGCAGAAGGAGTGCGGAGCGAGGGGAGTGTGCAGTGGGACCATGGAGTGAAGGGAGAATGTGCTGAACGAGGGGAGAGTGTGCCAAGGGACTGTGGAGCGAGGGGAGAGCATGCAGAGGGAGTGCAGAGCGTGGGGAAAGTGTGCAGAGGGACCATGGAACAAGGGGGGGAGTGTGTGGAGCGAGTGGAGATAGTGTGGAGGGAGCACCAGAAAAAATAAACGCTGTGTAGTTTCCGTGTCTCCTTTGGTTCAGTCTCCATAACTAAACTCAGCAGTATATTCTTTCTTGTTGATTTCTCACCTATGGAGACAGCGATGAATCCTACACGCTGTTTAAAATAATTCTGCTCCTACTCACCTTTCATTCCCTCTGTTGAAGTTGAGGGTACATTTATCCTCAAACATGAATTAGTAGCAGGAGTAGGTCACTCAGAAACTGGAGCCTGACCCATCAGTCAATAAGTTCATGGCTGATCTGATTACTCTACTTCCCTGCCTAGCCCTTCCCTCCCTCCCGATAAATGTTCACTCCTCCTTGCTTACCGAGAATCCTTAAAAATAACCAAGGACTACTTCCACTGCCTTTTTCAGGAAGACAGTTCCAAAGACTCTCAACCATTTGTGAGAAAAAAAATCATCTGTTTTAAATGGGTTCTCCCTGGATTTTTTTAACAGTAACCCTGCGATGAGTACGTGTGTACCTGTACGATATTGGGAAAGTTCATTCCCTAAAAGGGCTTTGTGAACCTGATGATAGTTTCATTGTAACCGTGACTGAGGCTTCTCAACAGACAGGAACTAGGAGAAAACAAAAACAAAAACTGCTGGAGAAACTCAGCAGGTCTGGCAGCATAAGTGGAGAGAGAAACAGAGTTAATGTTTTGGGTCCAGGGACCCGTCTTCGGCGTCCAAACAAACTTTGAGGAGCAATGTAACTTCTGACTTCTATGGAAGATTCACACCAGACTGTCTTCTCTCTGTGAGAAGTATGAGATCATGCACTCTGGTAAGAAGAATACAGGCACAAGCTAATTTATAAATAGGGAAAGGTTTCGGAAATCTGAAGCACAAACGGACTTAGAAGTACCAGTTCAGGATTCTCTTAAGGTGAACATGCAGGTTCAGTTGGCAGTTAGGAAGGTAAATGCAATGTTAGCATTCATTTCAAGATGGCTAGAAAAAAAGAGGAGAGATGTATGCTGGGTCTAGGCCCGAAACGTCAGCTTTCCTGCTCCTCTGATGCTGCTTGGCCTGCTGTGTTCATCCAGCTCTACACCTTGTTATCTCAGATTCTCCAGCATCTGCAGTTCCTACTATCTCAGCTCCAAGAAGGCATGTGATTTCCATCCAGGGCATGGGAGAATCCCTAGAATAGGAGTGGAATAAGATGGTTTGGGGTATAAATTAAGCCATCTAATAAAAACAGAATATGTTGGATGCCAGAAATCTGAAATAAACATGAAGGATACTGGAGAAACTCAGCAGTTCAGGCAGCATCTGTGGACAGAGAAACAGAGTTAACGTCTCCAGTCCGATATGACTCTTCTTCGGAACTGAGTTGACTGAATACTTTTAAGGTAGAGATGGATTGATTCTTGTTAGGCAAGGGAATCGAAATGTTATTGGGCGTGTAAAAGGAACGTGGAATTAAAACTCAAATCAATCAGCCATGAATTTTAAATGCAGAAGAGATACAAAGGCTGGAATAGGCAAACAGAAGATGAGGAAAGGGTGGCAGGCGTCACTCAATTAGTAAAATCTGCTTCAAGCATATTAATAGTAAAAGATTAGTGGAAGAAAGATTGGGGCCCATAAGGAACAAGCAGGTCAAGCTGCTCACTGAAGCAAAGGGTACGGCAGAGGGACGAAATGAGTACTTTGCTTCTGACTTTACCAAATTATAAAATGCAGATAATAGCCCTGTTCAAAACGTGGGTGTTGAGCAACTGAGCATACAGTGATAGATAAAGAGGAGGGGCTAAAAAGGCTGGCAGCACTCCAGGTAGAGAAGTTGCCAGGCCCAGGTGGGATGCATCCTAGATTGTTGAGAGGGGTAAGGGGAGCAAATTGAGGAGCCATTGACAGAAATTCTGTCTCATCACAGGATTAGTCCTAGGGTCTGGAGGATTGCAAATGTGACACCATTGTTTAAGAAAGGGGCAGAGGAGAACCCCAAGAAACTACAGACCTCTTGGCTTAACATCAAAGAGAAAACCAATGAAGGCCATAATGTGGGATGAGGTAAATATACACTTAGGAAAAAATACTAGACAGTCAATGTGGTCTTGTCAAGGGCATCATGTCTGACAAAGTTGATTGAGTGCTTTGATGAGGTAACACAGAGCAGTGGTTGAGGGTAGTGCTGTGTAAATATAG